>NW_012103866.1:0-535 GCF_000951045.1 Mandrillus leucophaeus
GACTGTGAATCCATCTGATCCTGGACTTTTTTTGGTTGGTAGGCTATTAATTATTGCCTCAATTTCAGAGCCTGCTATTGGTCTATTCAGGGAATCAACTTCCTGGTTTATTCTTGGGAGAGTGTAAGTGTCCAGGAAATTATCCATTTCTTCTAGGATTTCTAGCACATTTGCATAGATTTGTTTATAGGATTCTCTGATGGTAGTTCGTATTTCTGTGGGGTCGGTGGTGATATCCCCTTTATCATTTTTAATTGCGTCGATTTGATTCTTCCCTCTTTTGTTCTTTATTAGTCTTGCTAGCAGTCTACCAATTTTGTTGATCTTTTCAAAAAACTAGCTCCTGAATTCACTGATTTTTGGAGGGTTTTTTTTGTGTCTCTATCTCCTTCAGTTCTGCTCTGATTTTAGTTATTTCTTGCCTTCTGCTAGCTTTTGATTGTGTTTTCTCTTGCTTCTCTAGTTCTTTTAATTGTGATGTTAGAGTGTCAATTTTAGATCTTTCCTGCTTTCTCTTGTGGGCATTTAGTGCTAT
>NW_012103866.1:6109-7715 GCF_000951045.1 Mandrillus leucophaeus
TCCTGGATATCCTTGTTAACTTTCTGTCTCGTTGATCTAATATTGACAGGGGGGTGTTAAAGTCTCCCATTATTATTGTATGGGAGTCTAAGTCTCTTTGTAAGTCTCTAAGGACTTGTTTTATGAATCTGGGTGCTCCTGGATTGGGTGCATATATATTTAGGATAGTTAGTTCTTCCTGATGAATTGATCCCTTTACCATTATGTAATGGCCTTCTTTGTCTCTTATGATCTTTGATGGTTTAAAGTCTGTTTTATCAGACTTTAAAATCCTGATTGCAAATCCTGCTTCTTTTTGTTTCCCATTTGCTTGGTAGATCTTCCTCCATCCCTTTATTTTGAGCCTATGTGTGTCTCTGCTTGTGACATGGGTCTCCTGAGCACAGCAAACTGTTGGGTCTTGATTCTTTATCCAATTTGCCACTCCATGTTTTTTTAATGGACCATTTAGTCCATTTACATTTAAGGTCAATATTGTTATGTGTGAACTTGATCCTGTCATTATGATATTAGCTGGTTATTTTCCTTGCTATTTGATGCAGTTTCTTCCTAACATTGATGGACTTTACATTTTGACATGTTTTTGCAATGGTTGCTACCTGTTGTTCCTTTCCATGTTTAGTGCTTCCTTCATGGTCTCTTGTAAGGCAGGCCTGGTTGTGAGAAAATCTCTAAGAATTTGCTTGTCTGTAAAGGATTTTATTTCTCCTTCACTTATAAAACTTAGTTTGGCTGAATATGAAATTCTGGGTTTAAAATTCTTTTCTTTAAGAATGTTGAATATTGGCCCCCACTCTCTTCTGGCTTGTAGAGTTTCTGCCGAGAGATCTGCTGTTAGTCTGATGGGCTTCCCTTTGTGGGTAACCCGACCTTTCTCTCTGGCTGCCCTTAAGATTTTTTCCTTCATTTCAACTTTGATGAATCTGACAATTATGTGTCTTGGAGTTGCTCTTCTGAAGGAGTATCTTTGTGGCGTTCTCTGTATTTCCTGAATTTGAATGTTGGCCTGCCTTATTAGGTTGGGGAAGTTCTCCTGGATGATATGCTTCAGAATGTTTTCCAACTGGTTCCATTTTCCCCGTCACTTTCAGGCACACCAATCAGACATAGATTTGGTCTTTTTTTTAATCTCATACTTCCTGGAGGCTTTGTTCACTACCTTTTATTCTTTTTTCACCACACTTCTCTTCTCTCTTCATTTCATTCATTTGATCTTCAATCAGTAATACTCTTTCTTCCAGTTGACTGAGTCAGTTACTGAAGCTTGTGCATTTGTCATGTACTTCTCGTGTTATAGTTTTCATCTCTATCAGTTCTTTTAATGTCTTCTCTGCATTGATTATTCTAGTTATCCATTCATCCATTCTTTTTTCAAGGTTTTTAGTTTCTTTCTGCTGGTTACGTAGTTCCTCCTTTAGCTCTAAGAAGTTTGATCAACTGAAGCCTTCTTCTCTCAACTCATCAAAGTCATTCTCCATCTAGCTTTGCTTCATTGATGGCGATGAGCTGTATTCCTTTGGAGGAGGAGATGCGCTCTGATTTTTTGAATTTCCAGCTTTTCTGCCCTGCTTTTTCCCCATCTTTGTGGTTTTATCTGCTTTTGGTC
>NW_012103867.1:0-1702 GCF_000951045.1 Mandrillus leucophaeus
ACTTTGGGAGGCCGAGACGGGCAGATCACAAGGTCAGGAGATCGAGACCATCCTGGCTAACATGGTGAAACCCCATCTCTACTGAAAATACAAAAAATTAGCCGGGCGTGGTGCCGGGCGCCTGTAAGTCCCAGCTACTCAGGAGGCTGAGGCAGGAGAATGGCGTGAACCCGGGAGGCGGAGCTTGCAGTGAGTCGAGATCACGCCACTGCACTCCAGCCTGGGCAACAGAGCGAGACTCTGTCTCAAAAAAAAATTAGTGCTTTATTCATTTTCAGTCAGAAAAAAATAAAAATATTAGATAACAAACACCATTAAATTGTTTTTCCTGTTAAAAATAAATAATATTTCTCATTAAGAAAAAGTGTATAGTGTGCAGTTCTAGACTTAAAGTGTTGCAAAATAGACACACAGAAAATTGATTGTGCTTAAAATGGCTGCCACATTTGTTCTGTTTTCTACCACATACCTCACTAGACATGATAAATACTTCTTTCTCAACCTCTTCTGATCCTCCCCACAAATTAAGTTTCATAACAGACTACCAAATTTTGTTCTAGTTCATATTCTTTTTTTTCCTTCATAATGCAATGAGTAAACTGTAGTGGCTTTCATTTATGTTTTTGCCTGACTTCAAAAACACTAGAGATATTGTCCATTCTAAAAATGGGCTCATGGATCTTGAGCAGGTAACAGGAAAATGGGGAGACAGTCCTGTGAATTGCAGAGGAGACTTGGAACTGCCCATCCTCACCAGGAGGAACTTGGGCCTCTGCTGGCAGGTGACGATGCGCATTACTGCTCTATCCCTCACGGGACACTGCCTTGTCTCCCTTCACCTGTGATTTTAAAAATTCCCAGTAGTCTTCAGTTTTTCTTATAAATTCTTTTAAATTGGCTTTTCGGGTCTAAGCCATTTATTTCTGATCTTGCCTTTTGTTTGTTCAATAGAACTTGAGACTCTGAATTCTAAAATCACATGGTCAATTTAATTTTTTTTATGTTTGGTGCAGGGTCTTGCTCTGTTGCCTAGGCTTCAGTGCAGTGACACAGATCATAGTTCACTGCAGCCTCGACCTCCTGGGCTCAAGCAATCTTCCCACCTCAACCTCCAAAACAGCTGGGATGACAGGTGCATGCCACCACTCCTGGCTAATTTTTAAATTTTTTATAGAGACAGAGTTTCACTGTATTGCCCAGGCTGGTCTCGAACTCCTGGGCTCAAGTGATCCACCTGCCTGGGCCTCCCAAAGTGCTGAGATGACAGGTATGAGCCACCATGCCTGGCCTAATTTTTCAATTGCAATTTTTCTTAGATGCATGAAGAAAAGTTAAACAGATTTAAACAGAGTTTCTGGAGAAATCAACTGAAGCACTGAAGTTTTATTTTCACAGATTATCATTAGACTATTTTCCTGGGTATTCATTTTATTAAGACTAATTTTCTAAATTCAGGAGTGGATCTTAGAGCACTTTCTCTCTTAGGGAGTAGATCTTTACACAAAGATTCAGAATCAGAGTATGAAAAGCAACATGTTTTCATTGATTCTCCTATTCTCTCTGAGATCCAGCAAGAAGAGAACTGGAGGGGTCCCTGCGAGAAAGAAGAGGGCTCCAGGAGGGCACAGCCTGTGTTGATGGTGACAAGATGGGAGGGTGTTCTAATAGTCACTCTTCTTGGGGAACAGTGTTCCCCAAGGCT
>NW_012103867.1:3322-4206 GCF_000951045.1 Mandrillus leucophaeus
TACGCACACACACACACACACACACACACACTTTTGTGGTTTTATATTTTATTCAAAAATAATTGAAAAATTTTAAATGATTCTTAAATTAAGAAATAACAAATGGAAAATTAGAAACAGACATTAGCCAGGTGTCTGGTAGGTGGAGGGGTCTGTGAACTGGTGATGACAATTAAATTAGGTTAATTTAAACAAACTTAAGAATTCACCAGAGGGAGAAATTTATATGTATGTGACCAATAAATATTTATTGAAAGTAAACAGACTTTGGGGCCCTATTTTTTTCCTACCTGTTCTTGTCATCCGGGTGTTATATAAGGTTAACTTTCTGGAGTCAGGTGTATCCACTTATAAAATCTGCCTTGATTTGGGAAGAGGTGCGTTTTGTTGTTGTTGTTGTTGTTGTTGTTGTTGTTGTTAACCAGTAACTCCCCACCTGAAGCAAGACTTCAGAAATGGAAAAAAACTGGATCACTTTGTTGCTTTTGGAGTTTTTTCTCTGTCACTTGGAGACTGGAAAAGACAAGATGGCTGCCAACTCAAGGATTTCCGCCTTCTGGAGGCCACGTAGCCCGAGCATCTGTGTTTGCTTCAGAACATTGTCTGAGGCTAAAATGGTCCTGGCAGTTGTATCTTGGACAATACTTACAACTTAAGGATTCTACATCTTCCTGAAACTGTGTATGATATGTCTCCCCCACCTGCCTCTTCCCAGTCTTCTGTTTCCTTTTGTCTTCTATAATAGCAGAGCTTTGTTATCTTTTTAGAACTGGCACTGCTTGGAACAGATTTCTACAATTTGGAGGCCTATGAGAAGGGAAACTAGAGAACAGTGATTAACTTTAGATGATGTATTTAGGAGTACAATTTTTTTTTTTTTTTTT
>NW_012103867.1:10211-11062 GCF_000951045.1 Mandrillus leucophaeus
ACTAAAACACCAAAAGCAATGGCAACAAAAGCCAAAATTGACAAATGGGATCTAATTAAACTAAAGAGCTTTTGCACAGCAAAAGAAACTATCATGAGTGAACAGGCACCCTACAGAATGGGAGAAAAATTTTACAATCTATCCATCTGACAAAGGGCTAATGTCCAGAATCTACAAAGAACTTAAGGAAATTTACAAGAAAAGAAAAAACCACCAAAAAATGGCTGAAGGGTATGAACAGACACTTCTCAAAAGAAGACATTTGTGTGGTCAACAAACATATGAGAAAAGCTTATCATCACTGGTCATTAGAGAAATCCAAACCAAAACCACAATGAGATACCATCTCATGCCAGTTAGAATGGTGATCATTAAAAAGTCAGGCAACAACAGATGCTGGAGAGGATGTGGAGGAATAGGAACACTTTTACACTGTTGGTGGGAGTGTAAATTAGTTCAACTATTGTGGAAGACAGTGTGGCAATTCCTCAAGGATCTAGAACAAGAAATACCATTTGATCCAGCAATCCCATTACTGGGTATATTCCCAAAGAATTATAAGTGATTCTACTATAAAGACACATGCACACATATATTTATTGCAGCACTGTTCACAAAAGCAAAGACTTGGAACCAGCCCAAATGCCCATCAGTGATAGACTAGATAAAGAAAATGTGGCACATATACACCATGGAATACTATGCAGCCATAAAAAAGGATGAGTTCATGTTCTTTGCAGGAACATGGATGAAGCTGGAAACCATTCTCAGCAAACTAACACAAGAAAAGAAAACCAAACACCACATGTTCTCACTCATAAATGGGAGTTGAACAATGAGAACACATGGAC
>NW_012103868.1:0-1171 GCF_000951045.1 Mandrillus leucophaeus
AAAAAAAAAAAAAAAAAAAATTAGCCAAGCATGATGGAACGTGTCTGTAGTCCCAGATATTCAGGAGGTGGAGGTGGGAGAATCACCTGAGCCCAGGAAGACAAGGCTGCAGTGAGCCATGATCACGCCACTGCACTCCAACCTCGGCAATAGAATGGAGTGAGACCCTATCTCAAAAAATAAATTAATTAATAAAAATAAAGTAACTACAGGTGGCAATTAAAGTTATAGAGGGTATAATTAGTGTGTTAAAACAAGCAATAATGTCTGTCTACTTTAGACAGGATGGTCAGAGAAGGTGCTTCTGAAGAGGTAACTCAAGCTGATCTCCTTAGGATAAGAAAAAGTCCGACATGGGAAGAGCTGGGGACAGAGAATCTCAAAGTAAAGCGTAATGTGAATGCCCAGAGGCAGAAGAGACCGTGGACACCTGAGGTGGTGAGAAAAGGCTTGTGGGCCTAGAGGTAGTACAAGGGAGGGCAAAGGAGGAGGAAGGTGAAAGCAGAGTAAGCAAGTGTTCCCAATGGAGTTAGTACACAGACAACTGCCCTGGGCAGACAAAGGAGGTTGGACCTCTGTTAGAGGGAAAGAGCTAGGCCTGTAGAAGGAAACACTATAGGATGATGGGATGGGGGAGCAACAGGCCCCACTAGATGCCCAAGACTCTTACCGGATAAGCCCATCCTCAGCAGCACTCCAGAATGTGTTGGGCCACATGGGCGCTGTGGCGATGCGCTTCACCCGGTTTGTATGATCTCCGAACATGTGGATGGTCTCCTTTACCGTCAGGTCGTGCACATGTACCTTAGAGTCGGCTGCCCCCGTGATCAAGATGCGGTCCCCAGCGTGAGGCAGGAACTATTCAGGAGAAATGGAGGAAGGGGTGGGTGGTGAGAGTAGAAATGGCTACGGAAGGAGGCTAGCCTGGATGTCTGCACCCTTTTCTCTCTCCATGTCAGATAAGAGAATGAGCCCATTCAGGCTGGGCATGGTGGTTCATTCCTGTAATCCCAGCTGCTCAACAGGCTGAGGCAGGAAAATCTCTTGAACCCAGGAGGCAGAGGCTGCAGTGAGCCGAGATTGTGCCACTGCACTCCAGCCTGGGCGACAGAGGGAGACTGTCTCAAAAAAAACACACACACACACACACAAAAACAAAACAAAACAAAAC
>NW_012103868.1:1221-1583 GCF_000951045.1 Mandrillus leucophaeus
GAGATCGTGCCACTGCACTCCAGCCTGGGCGACAGAGGGAGACTGTCTCAAAAAAAACACACACACACACACACAAAAACAAAACAAAACAAAACAAAACAAAACCCTTGAGGTTCAGCAGTAATATGCAGCAGGATTGTGTTCAAGCCGAAGTCTGTCGGACTTCCATATGCCCTACCTGCTTCATGATGACTACTTAGTAACCTAGAGATTGAGTAATAAATTAGTCCTGAAGTGAAAAAGACTTTCAGTGTTTTAAGGGTGTTTTGTTGTTGTTGTTGGTTTTTGCTTTTTAAGACAGAGTCTCGCTCTGTTGCCCAGGCTGGAGTGCAGTGGTGCAATCTCGGCTCACTGCAACTTCC
>NW_012103868.1:6092-6868 GCF_000951045.1 Mandrillus leucophaeus
CAAAAAAAAAAAAAAAAAAAAAAGAACAAGGTCTAGACGAAATAGACATGATTTAATCATTTTTAGGGACAACCAGCAGTCTTTAATCCTGTCTAGAGACGGCATACACTCAATGCACATAAGAAATAAACTGGGGCGCTCTTGTCATGATCTTGTGGCTACTGCCACACGTATCACATACCACAGTCACCACCAGGGGGAGCGCATGAGTTAAATACATACAAATTTGCAATGTTTCCACTACCTAAAGAAAGAAGAATCCTCTTTGGTTTTTTTTGGTTTGTTTGTTTGTTTTTAATGGAAGAGGAGGCTGAGAGTCTGCATGTAAGTGCCTTTCCCAAGGTCTTACCGTTAGGGAGTATCAAGACCATTGTGAAATTCTGGTATTAGAACTTAATGTCTTACGCTCTGATGCTAAACTAATGGCTTAGGTCCCCTTCCCCAGGCCTGACTGTACAGACTAAAATTGGACCTAAACTCTTTGCAGGGGCAGAAAGCAGTTTCCGTTAGTCATGTAAGAAGTAAATTATCACTGTTCTGTCTCTAAAGGTGAGAATCACAGCTTGAGAAAAAAAAAAAAAAGGTTTAGGAAAACAAGTAGGTTAGGAGCTATTGTCTTATTCAGGTATCTTGTAATTCCTCTTGATATTAATTAGGAAAATATTTCTTAGAATAGTGAGACTTGGCCGGGCGCGGTGGCTCAAGCCTGTAATCCCAGCACTTTGGGAGGCCGAGACAGGAGGATCACGAGGTCAGGAGATCGAGACCATCCTGGC
>NW_012103869.1:0-527 GCF_000951045.1 Mandrillus leucophaeus
GTGCATGTGTGTGAGGGTGTGCGTGTGTGAGGGTGTGCATGTGAGGGTGTGTGTGGCAGTGTGCATGTGAGGGTGTGCATGTGAGGGTGTGCATGTGAGGGTGTGCGTGAGGGTGTGTGAGGGTGTGCATGTGTGTTAGGGTGTGCGTGAGGGTGTGTGTGACGGTGTGTGTGACGGTGTGCATCAGGGTGTGTGAGGGTGTGCGTGAGGGTGTGTGTGATGGTGTGTGTGACGGTGTGCGTGAGGGTGTGTGAGGGTGTGCATGTGTGTGAGGGTGTGCGTGTGTGAGGGTGTGCATGTGTGTGAGGGTGTGTGTGACAGTGTGTGTGATGGTGTGCGTGAGGGTGTGTGAGGGTGTGCATGTGCATGAGGGTGTGTGTGTGTGAGGGTGTGCATGTGTGTGAGGGTGTGTGTGACAGTGTGTGTGATGGTGTGCGTGAGGGTGTGTGAGGGTGTGCATGTGCATGAGGGTGTGTGTGACGGTGTGTGTGAGGGTGTGTGAGGGTGTGCATGTGTGTGAGGGTGTG
>NW_012103869.1:2598-3892 GCF_000951045.1 Mandrillus leucophaeus
TTTAAATTTTTTTTTTGGTGGGGAGGAGGCATAGTCTCTCACTCTGTCTCCCAGTATACTGAAAGCTTTTATCACAAGTGAGTATTGAATTGTTTCTTTTTTTTTCTTTCTTCTTTTTTTTTTTTTTTTTTTGAGCCGGAGTTTTGCTGTTACTCCTGACCTCAGGTGATCCACCTGCCTTGGCCTCCCAAAGTGCTGGGACTACAGGCGTGAGCCACTGCGCCTGGCCGTTGTTTACCATTTTTACATCTGTATTAATGAGAGATGCTGGTCTACAGTTTCCTTTTCTGTAATATCTTTGGTTTGGGGATGGCTGTAATGCTGACTTTATAAAATGAGTTGAGAAGTGTTCTCTCTTTCTGTTTTCTGGAAGAGTTTGTAGAGAATTTTTTTTTTTGAGATTGAGTCTCACTCTGTCGCCCAGGCTGGAGTGCAGTGGTGTGATCTCGGCTCACTGCAAGCTCTGCCTCCCGGGTTCACGCCATTCTCCTGCCTCAGCCTCTGGAGTAGCTGGGACTACAGGCACCCGCCACCACGCCCGGCTAATTTTTTTGTATATATTTTTTTAA
Organism: Mandrillus leucophaeus; assembly: GCF_000951045.1. Classification (NCBI taxonomy): domain Eukaryota; kingdom Metazoa; phylum Chordata; class Mammalia; order Primates; family Cercopithecidae; genus Mandrillus; species Mandrillus leucophaeus. The sequence goes on from NW_012103869.1 coordinate 3,168, forward strand.
CAGAGACAGGGGTTTCACCGTGTTAGCCAGGATGGTCTCAATCTCCTGACCTCGTGATCCACCTGCCTCGGCCTCCCGAAGTGCTGGGATTACAGGCGTGAGCCATCGCGCCTAGCCGAGAATTTTTTTCAGTTATAAATTCAACTCCTCTAACAGATATAGGGCTAATCAGGTTATCTATTTTTTCCTAAATGAGCTTTGACCATTTGTATCTTTCAAGGAATTTGTCCATTTCATCTAAGTTGTTGGATGTATTGGAATAAGTTTTTCACAACATCCTCTTATTATCACTTTTTTATTTTTGTAGGATCTGTAATAATGCCCCCCTCTCTCTTACTCTTCATATTGGTAATTTGTATCTTCTCTCCATTTTTTTTTTCTGATCAGTCTGGCTAGAGGCTTATCAATTTCATTGATCTTTTTGTTTTGTTTCTTTCTGTTTTGAAGCGAAGTTTTGCTCTTGTTGCCCAGGCTGGAGTGCAGTGGTATGATCTCGGCTCACTGCAACCTCCACCTCCTGGGTTCAAGCGATTCTCCTGCCTCAGCCTCCCAAGAAGCTGGGATTACAGGCACACACCCTGTCTCTTATACACATCTAGATGTGTATAAGAGACAGAACTGTGTGCATCAATATGCCACACCACACACACACCACACCATGCACACACTCGTACACACCACACACATGCACACACCACACAGTCCCATACGCCACACACCCACAC
>NW_012103870.1:0-378 GCF_000951045.1 Mandrillus leucophaeus
AGACTCATAAAAGTAGTATTGGAGAAGAGAAAAGAAGCAGACTGTAAGTAAATAGAAATAGCAACAAATACAAAAACAACAAATAATACCTAGGTGCCACTGTCCAATAGAATATGCAATCTAATAATTTCCACAGCTTAAGATCATGTTATCTTTTGTTTTTCTTTTCGGGACAGGGTCTGACTCGGTCACCCAGGCTGGAGTGCAGTGGCATGATCTCAGCTGCCTGTAACCTCTGCCTCCTGGGCTCAAGCCATCCTCCCACCTTAGTCTCCCAAGTAGCTGGGGCTACAGGTGTGCACCACCACGCCAGGCTAATTTTTGTGTGTATATATATCATATATATGTAATGTATATATTCTCATATATATATATATA
>NW_012103870.1:428-777 GCF_000951045.1 Mandrillus leucophaeus
GACAAAGAAAAAGAAGAAGGGATCTAGTTTCATTTTTCTCTAGCAAGACCGTATCCTCAACTCCATCTAATAAAAACTCTTCCTTTTTCATGGTGTCATCTTTGTAAATATTAAATTGCCATATATCCATGGGTTGTCTCTGAACTCTATTCATTTGCATTATTCTTAGGTCATGTCACAGTTTTTACTACTATGATTTCGTAGAATGTCTTAGTATCTTAGTACCTTAGTAGGGAAAATCATCTCTATTTTTCCGGGGGATGGAGTTTCACTCGTCGCCCAGGCTGGAGTGCAATGGAGCAATCTTGGCTCACTGCAACCTCCACCTCCTAGGTTCAAGCAATTCTTC
>NW_012103870.1:827-1543 GCF_000951045.1 Mandrillus leucophaeus
GACAAAGAAAAAGAAGAAGGGATCTAGTTTCATTTTTCTCTAGCAAGACCGTATCCTCAACTCCATCTAATAAAAACTCTTCCTTTTTCATGGTGCCATCTTTGTAAATATTAAATTGCCATATATCCATGGGTTGTCTCTGGACTCTATTCATTTGCATTATTCTTAGGTCATGTCACAGTTTTTACTACTATGATTTCGTAGAATGTCTTAGTATCTTAGTAGGGAAAATCATCTCTTTTTTTCGGGGGATGGAGTTTCACTCGTCGCCCAGGCTGGAGTGCAATGGAGCAATCTTGGCTCATTGCAACCTCCACCTCCCAGGTTCAAGCAATTCTTCTGCCTCAGCCTCCCGTGTAGCTGGGATTATGGGCATGTGCCACCATGCCCAGCTAATTTTTGTATTTTTTAGTAGAAATAGGGTTTCACCATGTTGGTCAGGCTGGTCTCCACCTCCTGACCTCAGGTGATCCACCAGCCTCGGCCTACAAACTGCTGGGATTACAGGCGTGAGCCACTGTGCCTGGCCCTTCCATATAAATTTTAAAGTAAGCTTGAGTTCATCAAAAGATCCAACCGGAATTTTTATTGGGATTAATGTAATCTGCTTTTTCACATTAAATTTAGAATGTTCACTTTTATAATATTGCCATCTCATTGGAAGCAAAGAATGTTCCTTAGATTATTTTCTATGTCTTCATTAGAGTTTTAAAGCT
>NW_012103871.1:0-689 GCF_000951045.1 Mandrillus leucophaeus
AGTCTATTGGTCAAAAAAAAAAAAAAAAAGCCCAGGACCAGACGGATTCACAGCTGAATTCTATCGGAGGTACAAAGAGAAGCTAGTACCTTTCCTTCTGAAACTTTTCCAAACAACAGAAAAAGAGGGATGCCTCCCTAACTCATTTTATGAGGCCAGCTTTATCATGATACCAAAATCTGGCAGAGACACAACAAAAAAAGAAAATTTCAGGCCAATATCCCTGATCAACATCCATGCAAAAATCCTCAATAAAATACTGGCAAATTGAATCCAGCAGCACATCAAAAAGCTTATCCACCACAATCAAGTGGGCTTCATCCCTTGGATGCAAGGCTGGTTCAACATCTGCAAATCAATAAACGTAATCCATTACCTAACAGAACCAATGACAAAAACCACAGGATTATCTCAATGGATGCAGAATAAGGCCTTCGATAAAATTCAACACATTTTCATGCTAAAACCTCTCAATAAACTAGGTACATATCTCAAAATAATAAGAGCTATTTAAGACAAACCCACAGCCAATATCATACTGAATGGGCAAAAATTGGAAGCATTCCCTTTGAAAACCAGCACAAGACTAGGATGTCAGGCAAGAGAAAGAAATAAAGGGTATTCAAATAGAAAGAGAGGAAGTAAAATTGTCTCTCTTTGCAGATGACATGATTGTATATGTAGAAAAC
>NW_012103871.1:739-2416 GCF_000951045.1 Mandrillus leucophaeus
ATGTTGCAAAATAGTGTGATGAAGGACAAGTGAAGCACATCAAAAGGGCCCATAAGCTGGTCTGAGGCCAGGGAGATAGGTGAGGAAGAAGATGCCACAAAATGTGGGGAAGCTGAGATAATGCGTTATGGCTTAGGGAGCTCTGCTACAATGTCCTCACCAATAGGTGCTAGAAACAGCTAAAGTTTAATTATTTATTTCCTCTTAAGATTGTGACAATAAAATAAAACCATTGCAAGTGAGGTGCTTAGCAATGGATCTAACACATTGTAGGTCCTCAATCAACTGCCGGGGGATGGTCAGGGGAGGAAGGAGCCAAAGATAATACCCAAGTTCCTGGATGGGACAATGTCCTGAGAATGAGAACACAGAAATAGACTAGAAGGTAAAGATAAACACAGCAGTGAACACACTGAGCTTGAGGTGCCAGTGGAGACGTCTAGTAGAGAGAGCTGAAAGCAGGGTCTGATGCTAGGCAGAGGGTGAGGGGTGGAGATACAGACATGGGCATTAGCAGCATGGAAATGATCATCAAAGGCAGGGAAGTAGATGTCCTAGTGAGAACACAAAATATGAGATGAAAATGGGCTCATGACAAGACCCAGCACTTGACGGGAGGATGGAGGTGCAGAAAGAGCAGGCAGCAAAGGAGCCAGAGAAGAGTGGAGGACAGGACCCAGTAGAGAGTGATATAAGGGAAACCAAGGAAGAGAGACCTCAGAAAGAAAAAGAGGTCAACAGTGCCAAATACTGGGCAGTTCCTGGTCACCTGGTGGAGTTCTCAGGGGTACTTGCTGGTGGAGGAAGTCCGAGGAGTGAGGGTCTTGGAGCAAGTGTACAAGAGCAGCTGTGACATGGAAGATGAAGAAACAGGAGATAGTTGCAGGGTGAGGTTAAGGGGATGCTGAGAGGGGAGAGTCCTGAGAATGTTTAAGGGCTGCAGCAAAGGAGTGAGCAGGGTCCATGGAACACACCAGAGAAAGGGGAACTGCATTAGAGATCGGTGTTCTTGAAACAGTGGGAGGAAAAGGGACTTGAACCACAGGAGAAGGCACTCACTTTAGACAACAGGAGCACACTGCTTTGTGTGGGGACAGGAGAGAATTAGGACAGATGAGCATGAGGACAGGTCAGTGGGAAATGTGTTGGTAGGAACTTGAAGTCGTTACTTTCTGCCATTTATTTGTCTCCAAAAAAATAGGAGGTTCTGTCATTTGCCATGAGTGATAAGTCAGGATGATGTCTTAGTCTGCCCAGGCTGCCATGACAGAACACCACAGACTGAACAGGTTAAACAACAGAAATTTATTTTCTCACAATACTGGAGGTTGGACTCCAAGATCAGGGACCAGCATGGTTGGGTTCCTGTGAGGGTTCTCTTTTCGACTTGCAGATGGCTGCCTTCTCACTGTGTGCTCACAAGATGGCTAGAGAGTGATGGGGGGGTGGTGAGGAGGGAGAGAGAGAGAGAGATAAGGGGTGGAGGAGAGAGAGAGAGAGAGACATATCTTCATATCGTCTTATTTTAATAGGTCATGAATTCCATCACTAAAGCCCCACCCTCATGACCTCGTCTAAACTAATTACTTCCCAAAGGCTTGCTCTCCAAACACCCTTGCATTGGGCTTTAGGGATCCAACATAAGAATTCTGGGGGACACAATTCAGTCTATAGGAA
>NW_012103871.1:2466-2857 GCF_000951045.1 Mandrillus leucophaeus
TCCACACATTATTTGGAAAATAATTAATAATAATAGTAATGTCTACTATAGTTAGTTGTATCTCAATGTCCCCTGAAAAGAAAAATACCTGCTTCCTGCCCACCAGCAAGGCTGAACTTCTAGAACCCTGTGGGAGAAGAAGCCGAGTTCAGAATATGTACTTGAACAATTTCGGGAGACAATGCTGCTCCCTAACCCATCCAGAAGGTGACCGGAAGGTGACTGTGTCCTCGGGTATTTAGAATCCTTGTTTAACAATATTCATGGCTTGGGATAATCTCAGTTATAATTCACACACAGTGGCACAGCTGGAAGCTGGTGTGCTGGGTTGTGTATTTGTGTGCATGTGTTTGTGGTGTAGGTATGCATGTCCTTTGCAGAGGCTGGCAAT
>NW_012103872.1:0-387 GCF_000951045.1 Mandrillus leucophaeus
CACACTAAGTGACTATGATTCTGAGGTTCAGTGTGTGCACATGGTTGGGGGTTGTGGTGGGTCTGAACCCGGGGTGGTACAGCAGAGACTGTTTCTCTGGAAGCTACAGTCGCAGCTCTTTGTCTGGTGTGGAGGACATGCAATGGTGTATACTCCAGAAAGTTCTATCAACTGGGATCAGCATCAGCAGAAACTAAGTATCCTTACTTGCAGTGTAAAAGTGTTCCTATTTCTCCACATCCTCTCCAGTGGGATTGTAAACTAGTTCAACCATTATGGTAAACAGTATGGGGATTCCTCAAGGATCTAGAACTAGAAGTACCATATGACCCAGCCATCCCATTACTGGGTATATGCCCAAAGGATTATAAATCATGCTGCTATAAA
>NW_012103872.1:1099-2999 GCF_000951045.1 Mandrillus leucophaeus
TTCTTCAAGAACTTTGCCTTGTTTACTGAGAAAGATCATCCCTACTGGATATTCTAATGCCTCAATAAGACAAAAAGCAAGCAACTTTGAAATTGTTGGCAGAAGCTATATGCTCCATTACAAAAGTGGAGCAATTCTTATAGGGTGCTCCACCAGAGACGAAGGAAAACACAAAGAGTCTACTGAAAAGTTTACTAAAAAGCAAGAGGTAGACAATCTTGGAAGCACAACAATATTGGAGATTAAATGACAGTCTTTGAAATCTCTCTCACACACACATAGATATATACATGCATATGTATATACACATACATATATACACACACACATATATATACACACACGTATATATATACACACAAACACACACACATATATATATATATAGAGAGAGAGAGAGAGAGAGACAGAGAGCACACTTAAAAACTTACTATCTTTGTTCTGTGACAAAATGCCTGACAGCCGTAGACTGGATATACAATTTGATCAGTAGCTAGCTATTGGAGTAAATATATGTCAAATATGCAATAATATGCCATCAGGAAAATAATCCACATGTGTGTTCAGATCTGAGGAACCCCTGAAGATGAATATTCAGTGGGAAATGGTGATGAATAAAGTGGAGGTTCAGTTACTTCTGAATCTGATCTGCATGATAGCAATTAAGGCCGAAAGTTGAGGGAAAACTTTAAGGGCATTTCAAACTCAAAAGACTTCTGAATTTTCTGTGTTAGGAAACACATATAGGGATAAAGTGTTAAAAAGAAGCGAAGATTAAACAATACATAGACAAGATATAAAGGTGGGTACAGGGAGTGGGAGGAAATACAGATTGATTCTTCATCTTTTGAAATTAGATTTTTGACAAGCAAGGTAAGGTTAGGTTCTTGTGCATGGAAATAAGGGAATTTCTCACACCCAATTATGAGATCTCCCAGAGTGTTGATTGAAGACCATACCTTTATTTAGTAAGTATGGAATTAGCTTTCCTATTGCCTTGTGTACTTCAGAATATGTGGGATAGGTTTTGATGTTTAGGGGTGAGAGCTAAAACCAAACCACCTGCAGACAAACAGTTAAAGGATTCAAAACTATGTTTACATTAACATGGCTTAAGTATTTCACAATCTGAAGCCTGCATTAACATGAGTTTACTACTTAAGATCTTCCCCTGCCCCCAGCCATGTGGTTTCAATTGCTGCCATAAAGAATTATCACAAATTTAGCAGCTTAATACAACACAAATTTATAATTTCACAGTTCTACCGGTCACGAGTCTAGGTACACTATGGCTGAACTTTATTTATTTATTTACAGACCTTGCTCTGAGACCTAAGCTGGAGTGCAGTGGCAAAATCTCACCTCACTGTAACCTCTGCCTCCCAGGTTCCAGTGAATTCTCCTGCCTCGGCCTCCTGGGTAGCTGGGATCACAGAGGGAACATTTCCATACATATTTTCTGAGGCCAGCATCACCCTGATAGCAAACAGCAAGGATTGTTGAAGTCTTTATTGAGAAAGTCTTCTGGGGGTACTCCTATTCTCTTTTTCCACCACAGAAGGGAGTCATGGCAGAGGGGGTTCCTGTTGGTCCTGGCTATGGGGTGAAGGCGTGTTCACAATGGTAGTAGTTCTGATGTCTGATGCCCAGGCATATGGGACATGATCATTGCTCTGGGGTTTGAGGCATGGACAAACCATGCTCCCACCACTGTGGGAGCATTGTTATCTATGTCTGTGGTATAAGAGTAGCCGCAGAACCAGTGCCTGGAGCACATTTTTGTGTACTGGATGCTGACACACATGTGTCAACCATGGTTCTGTGGTCCAATGTCAGGAGCACCTGTTACAGCAGCTATGGCACTAATGTCCAAAGTGCAGATGTGTGGGGTAGCTGTGAA
>NW_012103872.1:4064-7402 GCF_000951045.1 Mandrillus leucophaeus
CCTCTGTCCTTTTTTTTCATGGTGGGGGGCATAAGGACAGGACTGCAGGGGCCAGCACTGTCCCTGCTACTGCCCACACAAGTTTTCTGAGAGCTTGCATATCAACTTGCTGTCACTGGTGCCCATGTACACAACTGGGGAGTCTGAGGATATGCCTTTTGCCACCATCAAATATGAAGTCACAGCTAAAGAAATGTCCATCAGAAAAACAGCAGATTTCTCAGCAGAAAATTTACAGTCCATGAGAGAATGGGATAATATATTCAAAGTGCTGAAAAACAAAAAAAACCTGCCAGGCAAGAATAATATACCCAGCAAAGCTATCACTCATAAATAAAGAAAAAATAGAGGATTTTTCAGATAAGCAAAAACAGAGAATTTATCACCACTTAACTGGCTCTACAAGAAATGCATAAGGGAGTCCTCCATAAGAAAGCAAAAGGATGATATTTACCAACATGAAAACATAATAAAAGAGGGAGAAAAGAACAAAAGATACACAAAACAACAAAAAACCAATCAACAAGGCAGGAATGAATTCTCACCTATCAATAATAACCTTGAATGTAAATTATTGAAATTCTCTATTTAAAAGACAGCTGGGCACAGTGGTGCACGTCTGTAATCACAGCACTTTGGGAGGCTGAGGCAGGTGGATCACCTGAGGTCAGGAGCTCGAGAACAGCCTGGTCAACATGGTGAACCCCTGTCTCTACTAAAAATACAAAAACCTTAGCTGGTCATGGCAGCACACATCTGTAATGCAGCTACTTGGGAAACTGAGGCAGGAGTATCACTTGAACCAGGGAGGCAGAGGTTGTAGTGAACCAAGATTACGCCACTGTACTTCAGCCCAGACAACAGAGCAACACTCCATCTCAATTAAAAAAGAAAAAAGAAAAACACACACACACACACACAAAATTATGATCCACCTATATGCTTCCTACAAGAAATTCACATCGCCTGTATAGCGCATATAGATAGAAAGCAAAGGGATGAAAAAAGATATTCCAGGTAAACAGAAACAAAAATTTGGCAGCAATAGCTGTCCTTATATCAGAAAATGAGGTTGAGAACATTTTTTCAGAACTGTGTAAAAAGACAAATAAATAATTGTACAATAATAAATGGATCAATACAGGAAGAGGCTATAACAATTTTAAATATATATTTACCCAACACTGAAGTACCCAGATGTATAAAGCAAATATTATTCGATCTAAAGTGAGAGGTAGACTTCAGTACAATAATAGTTGGAGATTTCAACACCTCACTCTCAGAGGTAGATAATCTGGACAGATTATCTAGACAGAAATCAACAAAGAAACTTTTCATTTGTACTGCAGATTAGACCAAATAAACCTAACAGGAATTTACGAACAGAATATGTGATAGCTGTAGAATACACATTCTTCTCATCAGCACATAAAACATTCTCCAGGATACCCATATGTTAGAGAACAAAACAAATTTCTACTAGTTTTTTCTTTTTCTTTGTAATGAATTTGTAGCAAATCACAATGGAATAAAACTAGAGATTGGTAACGAGAGAAACTCTGGAAATGTGTAAGTACATGGAAATTTTTAAAAACAAACACATGCTACTGAATTATCATTGAGTCAATAAAGAAACTAAGAATGAAATTTTAAAAAATTTTAAAACAAATGGAAATGAAAAACACATCTAACCAAAACCCATGAAATATAGCAAAAGCAGTGCTAAGCAGGATGTTTACAAGAATAAATACCTACCATTAAAAAGGTAGAAAGATTTTGAACAAAAAACTTAACAACATACTTCAAGGAGCTAGAATAATCAGAACAAACCAAACCCAAAATTAGCACAGAAAAAATAATAAAGATTAGAGCAGATCTAAAAGAAAAAGAGGGAAAGAGAGCGAGAAAGAAAGAGAGAAAAAGAGAAAAGAGAGAAAGAGAAAGAGAAAGGGGGAGAAAGGGGGAGGAAAGGGGAAAGGAGAAAAGGAGAGGAAAGGGAGGAAAGGGAGGGAGGGAAGGAAGGGAGGAAGGGAGGGAGGGAAAGAAAAAGAGAGAGAAAGACAGAAGGAAAGGAAGAAAGGAAGGAAAGGAAGAAAGGAAGGGAGGGAGGGAGGGAGAGGAAAAGAAAAGAGAGAAGAGAAGAGAAGAGAGGAGAGAAGAGAGGAGAGAAGAGAGGAGAGGAGAGAGGAGAGGAGAGAGGAGAGAAGAGAGAAGAGAGAAGAGAGAAGAGAGAAGAGGAGAAAAAATAGCATGTGAAGCATCAAGTGTTGGGGTCTTGTAACATATTTCTGATGACCACAGAAGGGACTCTAGTGCAGAAGCTCTGACCCAATGGCCACTTTTGGGTAAGTGTTAGGGTCCTGTAACATTTCTGGTGAACTACAAAAGGGACGATACTGAAGAGACCCCCAACTCAATCCAAAGGAAAATCATCTGTGCATCATCTGTGTGCACCAATTGGCTGACTTTGGGTAAGTGTGATGAGTATACCTGGGTAAAGAATGGGATTGGGTTAGAGGCCCAACTTTGAGGAGTTAGAGTCTCTCCTAAGAAAGAGAGGGTTAAAGTCTCTAACCCTCTAACCCAAGGTTAGTCAAGAGTCCCTTTTAAGATTCAGGGGGTTAGAGACCCCTCTTAGTAAAGTCTTTCTAGGCTAAGAATGAGTTTGGCACTGCAAGCTATGCTCATTGTACTAATCGGCCTTGTCCTCTTTGCTGCTTGACTCAATTTCTTGGTTGCTGTCTGTTTCACTGTCATTTTCCGGAGACTTCATTTAAATGGTCTTGGGAATTTTAACATATTCGTCTCCTGTGTGCTTCCCGATTTTCATCCATTTTCTTGTGAAACACTGGGGACAAAAAGCATTGAACACTCCATCTCTATAATTGCTGATTGAGATTTGGTATTTAACAGCTACAAGCAATAAGATTAAATAGGCGTGGTTATGTTTTGTTGCCACTATGCAAACTAGGTGTGATTGAGAAGCACTAGGATGGAAATCAGGGGACTTTGCTTCTTGCTGTTTCACTTCATTTTATACACACACACACACATACACACACACACACTCACTCTCTTTTTGGATCTGGGCAAACCAGCTTTGCTTGTCTGCTATTGCCCAGACCCTACTTGTTTTGGTCATTCCCATCTAAATCCTCTTCATTACTTTTGCCTTATTCAACATTTTTGTTGAAGTCCATGTTGTGGTTTATCTAAGATTCATGGCTCAGCTCACTTATTTGGATAATGTGAAGATGAGAATTCAATTTTTGGCAGGAATCCCCTTATTAATGCAGCTGGACTTAAAAACCGCTCTTATCCTTTTTAGTGGAACTCGG
>NW_012103873.1:0-1429 GCF_000951045.1 Mandrillus leucophaeus
TCACTGCACTGCACTTCACAGACGCTGCTCCTCACTTCACAGATGCTGCAACTCACATCACAGACCCTGCATCTCCCTGCACGGACGCTGCTCCTAGGACATATAAATATTCATTAAATAGTTTCATTAAGGATCTGCTCTATTTTTCCTTTGTTTTGTGGCTTATGTAAAAGGACCTCATTATTCCTGAGCTTCAGGGTGGCTCAGATCTCCTCTGTAACACTGCAGGCATACCCTGCTGCATTGTTCCTCACTGCACTGCACTTCACAGACGCTGCTCCTCACTTCACAGATGCTGCAACTCACATCACAGACCCTGCATCTCCCTGCACGGACGCTGCTCCTCACTTCACAGATGCTGCTCCTCACTTCACAGATGCTGCACTTCACAGATTCACAGACGCTCCACCTCACTGCACTTCACAGACGCTTCATCTCACTTCACGGATGCTGCACCTCACTGCACAGACACTGCATCTCATTGCATAGAGGCTGCATCTCACTGCACAGACCCTGCATCTCACTTTACGGATGCTGCATTTCACTTCACGGATGCTGCACCTCACTGCACAGATGCTGCATCTCCCTTCATGGACGCTGCACCTCACTTTACGGACGCTGCACCTCACTGCATGGACGCTGCACCTCACTGCACGGATGCAGCATCTCCCTTCACAGACGCTGCTCACACTTCACAGATGCTTCTCCTCACTGCACAGACCCTGCATCTCACTTCACGGACACTGCATCTCACTTCACAGACGCTGCACCTCACTGCACAGATGCTGTGTCTCCCTTCACGGATGCTGCTCCTCACTTCACAGACGCTGCATCTCACTTCACGGACGCTGCATCTCCCTTCATGGACACTGCAGCTCACTGCACAGATGCTGCATCTCACATCCCAGACGCTGCATCTCACTGCACAGATGCTGCATCTCACATCCCAGACGCTGCATCTCACTGCACAGATGCTTCATCTCACTTCACAGACGCTGCACCTCACTTCACTGATGCTGCACCTCACTGCACAGTCGCTGCACCTCACTTCACTGATGCTGCACTTCTCAGATTCACAGACGCTGCACTGCTGTTCACAGATGCTGCATGTTTTACGCAGTGAAAGTTTATGGCAATTGTGTGTTGAGCAAGTCCCACTGGCACAGTTGTGGTTGTTGTCTTTAACATGTGCTCACTTTCCGTCTCTGTGTCATACTTTGGTAATTCTCTCCATACTTCAGACTTTTTTTGTTATTATTACATCTGTTATGATGATCCATGATGAGCGATTTTTGCTGTGACTTTTCTAATTGTTTTGGGGCACTGCAAACCAGGCACACATGAGATGGCAAACTTCATTGGTAAATGCTGTGTGTGTTCTGACTGCTCCAGTGACCAGCATTCCTCGGCCTCCCTCCCTCTCCACAGG
>NW_012103873.1:2294-3429 GCF_000951045.1 Mandrillus leucophaeus
TGGCAAAACCTGGTCTCTACTGAAAATACAAAAAATATCCGGGTATGGTGGCAGACACCCATAGTCCCAGCCACTGGGGAGGCTGAGGCAGGAGAATCCCTTGAACCAGGGAGACAGAGGTTGCAGTGAGCTGAGATTGCACCACTGCCTTCGAACTTGGGCAACAGGGTGAGATTCCATTTCAAAAAAATAAAAGAAAGTGAAATATCCTATTGCTGATATGGAGAAAGTTTGAGTGATCTCAACAGCAGATTAAGCCAGTCACAGTTTTACCATAAGGCAAAGCTTAATCCAGAGCAAGGCTCTAATTCTCTTCAATTCTATGAAGACTGAGAGAGGTGAGGTATCTGCAGAGGAAAAGTTCCAGTATAGCAGAGGTTGATTCCTGGGGTTTAAGGAAATAAGCGACCTTCACAACATAAAATGCAAGGTGAAGTGGCAGGTGATGATGTAGAAGGCACAGCAAGCTACCCAGAAGATTTGGCTAAGATTATCATGGAAGATGGCCACACTAAACAAGGTTTTCAGTGTAGATAACTCAAACAGCCTTCCAAAACAGCCTTCTATTGGAGGAAGATACCATCTAGGATTCTCAGAGGTAGGGAGGAAAACTCAATGCCTGACTCAGAGCTGCAAAGAGCAGGCTGAATTTCTTGTTAGGAGTTAACACAGCTGGCAACTTTACATTGAAGCCAGTGCTAATTTACTCTTCCAAAAATCCTAAGGCCCTCATGAATTGTGCTCAAATCTTCTCTACTGATGCTCCATAAATGAAACAGCAAAGCCCAAATGACAGCACTCCTATTTACAGCATGGTTTACTGAATATTTTAAGTCCGCTCTTGAGACCTACTTCTCAGAAAAAAGGTATTTTAAAAAGTATTACTACTCATTGACAATGCACCAAGCCACCCAACAGCCATGACTGCCCCATGGAGATGTATTAGGAGATTAATGTTCTCATGCCTGCTAACACAACGTATATTCTGCAGCCCATGGATCAAGGAGTAATTTCAAATTTCAAGTCTTATTATTTAAGGAACATATTTTATAAGGCTATAGCTGTCACAGATAGTGATTTCTTTGACGGATCTGGGCAAAGTAAATTGAAAACCTTACAGAAAGAATTCGCCATT
>NW_012103873.1:4901-6037 GCF_000951045.1 Mandrillus leucophaeus
TTTTCTTTTGTTTTTTTGAGACAGTCCCCTCTGTGGCCCAGGCTGGAGTGAGTGGCCGGATCTCAGCTCACTGCAAGCTCCGCCCCCCGGGTTCCCGCCATTCTCCTGCCTCAGCCTCCCGAGGAGCTGGGACTACAGGCGCCGCCACCACGCCCGGGTAGTTTCTGGTATTTTTTAGTAGAGACGGGGTTTCACCGTGTTAGCCAGCAGGGTCTCGATCTCCTGACCTCATGATCCGCCCGCCTCGGCCTCCCAAAGTGCTGGGATTACAGGCATGAGCCACCGCGCCCAGTCAGTTTTATTTTCTTTCCAATGCATTTTGGTTACCTACATCCATACCCAGGAAAAGGCAAACTTTCTTATTTTCAAAATACAACCTTTCATTTTAAAATAATGTAAGACCCAAAATAAGCCACACAAATAATACAGAGTTCCTATGTGTCTTGTACACAACTTCCTCTGGTTACAATCTCTCATATCAAACAACATGACAGTTAATGCCAGGAAATTAACACTGATGTGTACACACAATGTATGTATACATATTCATAAGCTAGATGTAATATATTGAAGCCAGACAAATATGCAAAACAAAACAGAAGTCATTTCTGGTAATAAAGAAAAATGTACAATGTATGCATCCGTGCTGTAAAATACAAAACCAAATAGCTTGTGTAGCAAGAGAGCAAGCAAGAATTAGTCTTGGGCAGAGGCCTCTGAGCCAGGTTCTCTGGGATATGTGTATATAAATATATATATCTCCTACAAATACAAATATATGATTATATATATACACACACACACCATGTACACACATACAAGTGTGTGTATATACACACAATTACATACACAATTGTATACACACACGAGTGTCTATACACTATATATATACACATATATATAAAATTGTGTGTGTATGTGTATATATATATATTTTATTTAATTATTTATTGAGATGGAGTCTTGCTCTGTTGCACAGGATGGAGTGCAATCTCGGCTCACTACAGTCTCCGCCTCTCGGGTTCAAGCAGTTGTCCTGCCTCAGCCTCCTGAGTAGCTGGGAGTAAAGGCACCCGCCACCACGCCCGGCTACTTTTTGTATTTTTAGTAGATAATGGGGTTTCACCATGTTGGCC
>NW_012103874.1:0-551 GCF_000951045.1 Mandrillus leucophaeus
ATATAGGCATATATATAAAAAATATATATAGGAGTATATATATGTACATCTCCTATTAGTTTGATATATATAAAATCTCCTATTATATATAGGAGTATATATACAATACTTAATAATAATACTTCATAAACTATAGGAGATATATATATCTTCTATTAGTTCTCCTACATATAATTCTCATATATATATACACATATATGTATATATGTATATATACATATGTATATATATGAGAACTATATATAGGAGAACTAATATACATATACATATATATATCTCTCTCTCTCTCTCTCCTACTAGTTCTGTCCCTCTAGAGAACCCTGCCTGACTGATACAATAAGCAACCCGAGTGAGGGTGCAGCATTAGGCAATGTGACCCCATTTGTCTTCATCACCCAACTTCCAGCCCCTGGAACTTGGAGAGCAGCACTTGGCTTAGTGTAGGTCTTCAGTAGATTTTTGTTGAATGTGTAAACCAAAATTAAAATGCTAAGGTCCCTCGACCATCTAAATGAACTTCCTCATCAGCCATGGCTCTTAAAATTTAAATG
>NW_012103874.1:1131-2799 GCF_000951045.1 Mandrillus leucophaeus
AAAAAACTTCTAACAGTGCTTCTGATCTGCTTTAGCCTCCTGGTTTTGGCACACTTCATTGGACGAGGACTTCTGTACGCCCTGCCCTCTCCCATTGGGAATTATGTGTTTGGAAATTCATTGACACAGTTGTGTGAATTAGTTTACCGTGTCATCCTGCCAAAGAGCAATGATACTTCTCACAATGGTTCCAGTTTGGGAAGAAGGGTTTTGTAAGGGATATCTTTCTGGTGCTTTCAAACTACCTGACAGAAGCAACCAACGACTTCTTTTTTTAAAACTTTTACTTTAGATTCAGGATCTATGTGCAGGTTTGTTATACAGGAAATTTGCATGTTGTGGGGTTTTGGTGTACAGATTACCTCATCACCCAGTTACTAAGCCTAGTACTCAATAGGTAGTTTTACCTCATCACCCAGGTACTAACCCTAGTACTCAATAGGTAGTTTTTTGATCCTCACCCTCCTCCCACCCTCCACCCTGAAGTAGGCCCAGGGGTCTGTTGTTCCCTTCTTTGTGTTCATGAGTTCTCATCATTTGGCTTCTACATATAAGTGAGAACTTGCAGTATTTGGTTTTCTGTCCCTGTGTTAGTTCACTTAGGATAATGGCCTCCAGATCCATCCATGTATCTGCAAAGGACATGAACTCATTCTTTTTTATGACTGTGTAGTATTCCATGGTGTATATGTACCATATTTTCTTTATCCAATCTATTGTTGATGGGCATTTAGGTTGATTCCATGTCTTTGCTATTATGAATAGTGCTGCAATGAACATTCACATGCATATGTTTTTATGGTAGAACAATTTATATTCCTTTGGGTATATATCCAATAATGAGATTGTTTAGTCAAATGATAATTCTAAGTTCTTTTGGAAATCAACAAACTGCTTTCCACAATGGCTGAAATAATTTTCTTTCCCACCAGCAGTGTATAAGCAGGCTTTTTTACTTTGCCATCTCGCCAGCATCTTTTACTTTTTGACTTTTTAATAATGGCCATTCTAACTAATGCGAGATAGTATCTCACTGAGGTTTTAATTTGGGTTTCTCTAATGATCAATGATGTGCATATTTTCATATGGTTGCTGACCACATGTACGTCTTTTGAAAAGTGTCTTTTTGGCAACCTACAGAATGGGAGAAAATTTTTTGCAATCTACTCATCTAACAAAGGGCTAATATCCAGAACCTACAAAGAACTCAAACAAATTTACAAGAAAAAAACAAACAACCCGTCAAAAAGTGGGCAAAGGATATGAACAGACACTTCTCAAAAGAAGACATTTATGCAGCCAACAGACACATGAAAAAATGCTCATCATCACTTGCCATCAGGGAAATGCAAATCAAAACCACAATGAGATACCATCCCACACCAGTTAGAATGGCAATTATTAAAAAGTCAGGAAATAACAGGTGCTGGAGAGGATGTGGAGAAATAGGAACACTTTTACACTGTTGGCGGGACTGTGAAAGACAGTGTAGTGATTCCTCAAGGATCTAGAACTAGAGATACCATTTGACCCACCCATCCCATTACTGGGTATAGACCCAAAGAATTATAAATCATGCTGCTATAAAGACATATACACATGTATGTTTATTGCGGCACTATTTACAATAGCAAAGACTTGGAACCAACCCAAATGTCCATCAATGAC
>NW_012103874.1:7629-10318 GCF_000951045.1 Mandrillus leucophaeus
ATGTAAACGACGAGTTAATGGGTGCAGCACACCAACATGGCACATGTATACATATGTAACAAACCTGCACGTTGTGCACATGTACCCTAGAACATAAAGTATAATAAAAATATAACAATAAAAAAAGGAAAAGTGTCTGTTCATGACCTTTGTTCACTTTTTAATGGGGTTGTTTGCTTTTTGCTTGTAAATTTGTTTAAGTTTTTTTTTTTTTTTATAGATTCTGAGTATTAGACCTTTGTTGGTTGCATAGTTTGCAAGTAATTTTTCCTATTTTGTAGGTTGTCTGTTTACTCTGTTGATAGTATCTTTTGCTATGCAGAAGCTATTTAGCTAGGTGCCATTTATCAATTTTTATTTTTGTTGCAATTGCTTTTGGTGTCTTTGTCATGAAATATTTGCCTGGTCTTATGTCCAGAATTATATTGCCTAGGTGGTCTTCCAGGGTTTTTATAGTTTTGGGTTTTGCATTTAAGTTTTTAATCCATCTGAGTTGTTTTTTGTATATGATGTAAGGAAGGGGTCCAGCTTCAATCTTCTGCATATGGCTAGCCAGTTATCCTAGCATCATTTATTGAATGGGGAGTCTTTTCCCTTCTGCTTGTTTTTGTTGCCGTCATCAAAGATCAGATGATTATAGGTGTGTGACCTTGTTTCTGGGCTTTCTATTCTGTTCCATTGGCCTACATGTCTGTTTTTTTGTGTCAGTACCATGCTGTTTTGGTTACTGTAGTCTTATAGTATAGTTTGAAATCAGGTAATATAATGCCTCCAACTTTGTTATTTTTGCTTAGGATTTTCTTGGCTATTCAGGCCCTTTTTTTGGTTCCATATAGATTTTAAAACAACTTTTTCTAATTCTGTGAAAAATGTTAGGTAGTTTGATAGGAATAACATTGAATCTATAAATTGCTTTGGGCAGTATGGCCATTTTAGCAATATTGATTCTTCCTATCCATGAGCATGGAAGGTTTTTCCATTTGTTTGTGTCATCTCTGATTGCTTTCCCAAGTGCTGTTTTGTTTTGTTTTGAGACAGAGTCTTGCTCTGTCGCCCAGGCTGGAGTGCAGTGGCACCATCTCAGCTCACTGTAACCTCTGCCTCCTGGGTTCAACCAATTCTCTTGCCTTAGCCTCCTGAGTAGCTGGGATTACAGGTGCACACCACCACATCTGGCTAATTTTTGTATTTTTAGTAGAGACAGGGTTCCACCGTGTTGGTCAGGCTGGTCTTGAACTCCTGATTTCGTGATCTGCCCACCTTGGCCTTTCAAAGTGCTGGGATTACAGGCATGAGCCACCATTCCCAGTGTTTTTAAATTCTCATTTTAGAGATCTTTCACCACCCTGGTTAGCTGTGTTCTTAGGTGTTTTTTTCTTTTTAAGGCTACTGTGATTGGGATTGAATTTTTGATGTAGCTCTCAACTTGGCTGTTGTTGGTGTATAGGATTGCTGCTGATTTTTGTACATTGGTTTTGTATCCTGAAGCTTTGCTGAAGTTGTTTATCAGATCAAGGAGCTTTTAGGCAGAGACTGTGAGCAAACACCTACTTTTAAAAGGACTGTTTTCTTAACATATTTTGTTCTTAGTTTTAATCATGAATCATGCTACCTATTGATAGCATGCAATTTATCCATAGTACGCAATTTATCCTAAGCCTAGCACAAAAAACTAAAGTTGGGGGGAAAAGCAATCTTTTTTGGTGTGTTCCTTAATTTTTGTTGGTAACAGGTTTTGTCTGTGAACAGAAAGATGTACTCAAAGCATCTAAGAGGTCTTAGAGATCGTCTATTGAGCAAAGTAGAAGCTGAGATTTAATGTTCAACATTTAATTAATGTGGAGGAGGTTACTTAAACTTACACTAGTTAAAGAAGTAGGAAACACGAGAACTTCAAGTTCTCACTTCTTAGCCAAGAATCAAATTGTACAAAAAACAAAAAAATAAATTTTTATGTTTACTAGTCAGTCCTTTAAAAATTCTTGAAAATAGGAATTGAAAATCTATTTTAATTCAAATGTTTCTAGGAAAAGCATATCTTCTCATCAGAAATAATATATTATTTAATTCCCACTGTGCACTTAGATTGTTATAATCAAGTCTGAATTTATTTTAAGGAAAGAAGACCTTAAGGTTTCTGTGAAATCATGTATTTTTGAGGAAATACAAGGAAATACGATGATACAAGAAATCCTTCATCTTTGAGAGGAACTAAGTGGGAAGTGAATTAAACTTTTTTCAGCAATTTTGTGTACTCTATAGATGTTAAAACCTCAGAACTGATGTCATTTTTACCGTGCAGAGAATTAAATTCTTTCCAGCTCTTGTTAATCAGAAATGATAGAACATATACATATGTTGTGGGAATAATTAAGGAAAGAACTAAAAACGTGAGAAGGAAAATCTGGCTTCTCTTTAAAAGGCCATTAAAATCTTGATAGCATTATCTGCTTAAGCAGTACATTCCAGACAAAAGCAAGAGACTGTATAAATGTAAAGATCAGAAGCACAAAACTCTGGAATCAGGCACATAACTGTAAATCCCACTGCCTCTTGCTAGCTGTGCAGTCATGACAAACCAATGTGTGCCTCAGTTTCCTCATCTGTAAAATAGAGACACCAATAATAATAATAAGACCTAGCTTATAGGGTTGTTGGGAGGATTAGATTAGATGCCTAAGCTACTTTG
>NW_012103875.1:0-494 GCF_000951045.1 Mandrillus leucophaeus
GTACATAATGGTTGTATCCATACATATCTCTGTATAGATATATAATATCTATATATCTATATCATATATACACACAGAGAAAGAGGAAGATTTTAAGGATTTGTCTATATAGGAGGTACGTATTTGCTTTATACATGCCTATCCATATGAAGACATAATATATCTATATTTATGTCTATATAAATCTATATACACAAAGAGATTTTAAGAAATTAACTATGAAGGAAGTATATGTGGGTTTTATACATACCTCTAGATATTTGAGGGAGAGATATTTTAAGGACTTGGCTAAGTAGGAGGTATATATTGGTTTTATACAGACATCTATAGGTCTTGAGAGAAAGGGAAAGAAATTTGTAGGAATGGTCTAAGTAGGAGGCATATGTTGGCTTCATACAAACGTATATTGATATTTGAGAGAGATTTTGAAGAGATTGGCTAAGTAGGAGGTTTATGTTGGTTTTATACATGCATATATAGATATGTCAGAAACC
>NW_012103875.1:3829-5771 GCF_000951045.1 Mandrillus leucophaeus
TTTGTTTGTTTGTTTTGTTTCTATTTTTTGTGTGTCTGTTTGTTTTCTGAGACGGACTCTCGCTCTGTCGCCCAAGCTGGAGAGCAGTGGCGCAATCTCAGCTCACTGCAACCTCCGCCTCCCGGGTTCAAGAGATTCTTCTGCCTCAGCCTCCTGAGTAGCTGGGATTACAGGCACGCACCACCACGCCCAGAAAATTTTTGCATTTTTAGTAGAGACACGTTTCATCAGGTTAGACAGGCTAGTCTCGAACTCCTGACCTCGTGATCTGCCTACCTCGGCCTCCCGAAGTGCTGGGATTATAGGCGTGAGCCACCGCGTCTGGACCCCTTCATACTTTTCAAAGCATTTGTAAGTTCTCAGAAGAGCTGAATCTCATCTCAGCCTGAGCTCAAACCCTGCAATGGAGATTGTGACTTCCCTTTGGACACAAAGTGAGGGGAGAGGTGATGCAATTCTGTGGTAGGCAGGATTCTACTAAGATTTATTTTTATGAAAGGCTGGGCATGGTGGCTCACATCTGTCATCCCAGCACTTTGAAAGGCCGAGTCGGGTGGATCACTTGAGGTCAGGAGTTTGAGACCAGCCTGGGCAACATGGTGAAACCCTGTGTCTACTAAAAATACAAAACCTTAGCTGGGCTTGATGGCACATGCCTGTAATCTCAGCTATTCTGGGAGGCTGAGGCAGGAGAATCACTTGAACCCAGGAGGCGGAGGTTGCAGTGAGCTGAGATGGTGCCACTGTACTCCAGCCTGGGTGACAGAGTGAGACCCCGTCTCACACACACACACACACACACACGCACACACAAATTGTTCTTATGAAAATTAGGACTCAGGGCCAGCACTGGCTCACACCTGTAATCCGAGCACTTGGGGACGCCGAGGTGGGAGGCTCACTTGAAGGCCAGGAGTTTGAGACCAGCCTAGGCAACATAGCGAGATCCTGCCTATAAAAAATTATTTTATTTATTTTATTTAAATGTTATTGCAGACAGGGTCTCGCTCTGTCACCCAGGCTGGAGTGCAATGCCATGATCCCAGCTCACTGCAGCCTCGACATCCTGGGCTCAGGTGATCCTCCCAGCTAAGCTCCCTGAGTAGCTTGGACCACAGGTATACGCCACCACATCCAGTTAACTTTTGTATTTCTTGTAGACATAGGGTTTTGCCATGTTGCCCAGGCTGGTCTCGAACTCCTGGGCTCAAGTGATCCACCCGCCTCGGGCTCCCAAAATGCTGGGATTACAGGCGTGAGCTACTGCACCGGGCTGTTTGTTTTTGAAATGGAGTTTTCCTCTGTTGCCCAGGCTGGAGTGAAATGGTACGATCTCGGCTCACCGCAACCTCCGCCTCCCGGTTTCAAGCGATTCTCCAGCCTCACCCTCCCAAGTAACTTGGATGACAGGTGCCCGCCACCCCTCCCGGCTAATTTTTGCATTTTTAGTAGAGACGGAGTTTCGCCATGTTGGCCAGGCTGGTCTCGAACTCCCGACCTCAGGTGATCCACCCGCCTCAGCCCCTGAAGGACAGCCTGTCCCAGAGACAGGTTATACCTTTCTTAGCCTTTTCCTGCTCACAGGCAAGTGTCCAGAAAGCCTCCTAAACGTTGCTGGAAATGAAAATCATCTTTCTTAGCTTCAAAAAAAGAGAAGCCAGAGGGAGTGAAAAGTGAAGGGTCCGCCACGCCCCGGGGTCTGCGGTGAATGACACGTCAGGCTTCCAGGTGTAAACCGGTCCCCTGCGGACATCAGAAACCATCTGTCCACCCCTCAGCCTGCAAATGCTCAATCAGACAAACAGAACGTTGGGGCAGCTTTGATCTTTCTCTTTAATGGTCAAGCAAGATAAAAACCCTGTAATCCGTACCAAGGGAAGCACGCCGATCCACCAGGCACAGAAATAATGAATTTCTCTAATTGTTATTAGGATCCTTATTA
>NW_012103875.1:5821-8405 GCF_000951045.1 Mandrillus leucophaeus
GCACTTGGGGACGCCGAGGTGGGAGGCTCACTTGAAGGCCAGGAGTTTGAGACCAGCCTAGGCAACATAGCGAGATCCTGCCTATAAAAAATTATTTTATTTATTTTATTTAAATGTTATTGCAGACAGGGTCTCGCTCTGTCACCCAGGCTGGAGTGCAATGCCATGATCCCAGCTCACTGCAACCTCGACATCCTGGGCTCAGGTGATCCTCCCAACTAAGCCCCCTGAGTAGCTTGGACCACAGGTATACGCCACCACATCCAGTTAACTTTTGTATTTCTTGTAGACATAGGGTTTTGCCATGTTGCCCAGGCTGGTCTCGAACTCCTGGGCTCAAGTGATCCACCCGCCTCGGCCTCCCAAAATGCTGGGATTACAGGCGTGAGCTACTGCACCGGGCTGTTTGTTTTTGAAATGGAGTTTTCCTCTGTCGCCCAGGCTGGAGTGAAATGGTACGATCTCGGCTCACCGCAACCTCCGCCTCCCGGTTTCAAGCGATTCTCCAGCCTCACCCTCCCAAGTAACTTGGATGACAGGTGCCCGCCACCCCTCCCGGCTAATTTTTGCATTTTTAGTAGAGACGGAGTTTCGCCATGTTGGCCAGGCTGGTCTCGAACTCCCGACCTCAGGTGATCCACCCGCCTCAGCCCCTGAAGGACAGCCTGTCCCAGAGACAGGTTATACCTTTCTTAGCCTTTTCCTGCTCACAGGCAAGTGTCCAGAAAGCCTCCTAAACGTTGCTGGAAATGAAAATCATCTTTCTTAGCTTCAAAAAAAGAGAAGCCAGAGGGAGTGAAAAGTGAAGGGTCCGCCACGCCCCGGGGTCTGCGGTGAATGACACGTCAGGCTTCCAGGTGTAAACCGGTCCCCTGCGGACATCAGAAACCATCTGTCCACCCCTCAGCCTGCAAATGCTCAATCAGACAAACAGAACGTTGGGGCAGCTTTGATCTTTGTCTTTAATGGTCAAGCAAGATAAAAACCCTGTAATCCGTACCAAGGGAAGCACGCCGATCCACCAGGCACAGAAATAATGAATTTCTCTAATTGTTATTAGGATCCTTATTATTATTTGAGATGGAGTTTCGCTCTTGTCACCCAGGCTGGAGTGCAGTGGCGTGATCTCGGCTCACCGCAACCTCTACCTCCTGGGTTCAAGCAATTCTCCTACCTCAGCCTCCCGAGTAGCTGGGATGACAGGTGCATGCACCACCACGTCTGGCTAAGTTTATATTTTTAGTAGAGATGGGGTTGGTTTCTCCATGTTGGTCAGGCTGGTCTCGAACTCCTGACTTCACGTGATCCGCCTGCCTCGGCCTCCCGAAGCCCTGGGATGTCTCTAAATTATAAAGCACAGAAGGTAGAGACCACTATGGACAGGTTTGTTCAACAGCTCTCAGAGCTCCACACTCAGCCCGGGAACATTTTAGAGAATGCTTGATAAACAGGAGGAATGATGAATTCTATGAATGAAATGAGCTCACTTCCTTCCCTAATCCAGACACTGTACTGGGTGAAAACATACCCCCTCTTCCAAAAAAATGTGATCTAGTTAAATATCTGGAAATATGATCATCTTGCATTTAACGTGGGTCCTAAATCCACTGACAGGCATCCTTCTAAGAGACAGAAGAGGAGACACAGACACAGAGGAGGAGGCCACGTGGAGACAGAGGCAGAGACTGGAGTGATGCGGCCACAAGCCCAGGGACACCTGGAGCCCCCGGGAGCTGGGAGAGGCAGGAAGGAGCCTCCCCTAGAGCCTCCGGAGGGAACCGAACACAATTGCAAAGGTTTGAATGGTGATCCCCAAAAGAAATGTCCACATCCTAATCCCCAGAACCTGTGAATCAGGCTTTATCT
Organism: Mandrillus leucophaeus; assembly: GCF_000951045.1. Classification (NCBI taxonomy): domain Eukaryota; kingdom Metazoa; phylum Chordata; class Mammalia; order Primates; family Cercopithecidae; genus Mandrillus; species Mandrillus leucophaeus. The sequence continues at coordinate 7,688 of NW_012103875.1, forward strand.
GAAAATAAGGTCATTGCAGATGTAATTAGTTAAGGATCTGGAGATGAGATCATCCTGGAGTAGGGTGGGCCGTAAATGCAATGACGGGTGTCCTCCTAAGAGACAGAAGGGCAGACACAGACACAGAGGAGGAGGCCACGTGGAGACAGAGGCAGAGACTGGAGTGATGCGGCCACAAGCCCAGGGACACCTGGAGCCCCCAGGAGCTGGGAGAGGCAGGAAGGAGCCTCCCCCAGAGCCGGAGGGAGCATGGCCCTAAGACACACTGATCTCAGACTTCTGGTCTCCAGGAGTGAGAGAGAATGAGTTTCTGTTGCCTTAAGTCCCTAGTACCTGTCAGTGGCACTTTATTTGGAGATAGGGTGTCTGCACACATAATTAATTCTAGGAGCTTGAGATGAGATCATCCTGCAGGAGAGTGGACGTAAATCTGACGACCGCTGTCCTCACAAGAGACAGAAGAGGAGGCCGGGCGCGGTGGCTCACGCCTGTCATCCCAGCACTTTCGGAGGCTGAGGCTGGCGCATCTCGAGGTCAGGAGATCGAGACCATCCTGGCTATCACTGTGAAACCCCGTCTCTACTAAAAATACAAAAAAAATAGCCAGGCGTGGTGGAGGCACCTGCAGTCCCAGCTACTCGGGAGGCTGAGGCAGGAGAATGGCAGGAACCCGGGAGGCAGAGCTTGCAGTGAGCCTAGATGGCACCACTGCACTCCA
>NW_012103876.1:0-1464 GCF_000951045.1 Mandrillus leucophaeus
TATAAGAGGAGATCAATTACCTGCTGGTGGCTGCCTGTAATGGTGGAGTCTTCCAGTTCTGGGAAGCAAGCATCAGAGTGTCCGGAGGAGCAGCGGTGATGGGGGCGGCCGTAAGAAGGAAAGGGGAGAGTTATTGTCGAGAGAACCCCTCAGACTCCGCTGTCCTGGGGCTGTGGAGCCAACCCCAGAGCCTCTGATGTGCCCATTTCTGGAGACTTCTCCTCAGCCTGTATTATTTCCTCTGTGCTATGAGGGAGGGACCTCTGACTTCCCACACACTTTCCCAGCCCTCACATTCCATAACTGAGCCAAGGGAGGGGAAGCCGTGTCATTCTGTTTGTTCCTCCAAGAGGCGGCCACCCTCTTCACAACGTTGTGCATGACGTGGAATCCCTCCCTCCTCCTCCTGTAGGGCCTGATTCTGTTCCCTCATGAATCCCATTTCCTTCCTCCTTGTGGACCTCCACCAGTCCTACTGTTCTCCAATAGAACACCGGAAAGAAGGCCAAGGCTGCGCTGCCAACCTCCAATCAACACACAGATCACACCCTGGGTCGGCAGCACCTGCCCAGGCCTGGGGTTGTGTTGGGGCCTGTTGGAGGCAATGATGGCCAATGTCACAGATACAGTCAGGCCTGGGGTTGTGTTGGGGCCCGTGGGAGGCGATCATGACCGATGTCCAGAGGCCTGGGGTTGTGTTGGGGGCTGTGGGAGGTGATGATGACCGATATCACAGATACAGTGACTGTTCTATGCCTGGAATGACCTTAGAGGCTTGAAAAATATTCAGCCCTCAAAAGAATCCCACCAGCTTCTGAATATTTGGAAACAATGGAACAGAATTCAAGGTAAAGCCCCTTGTCCCGGTTGCTTTAATCTGCAGGTGAGGTCAGCAGTTGTCAGCACAGAAATGAGGGGGCCTCCCAGGGTTTGCCTGAGCTGTGGGAAGACTAGGTGGGAGGGCACCTGGCAGGCCTGACACAGAGACAAGCTGGGCCTTACTGGAGTGTGGGGAGCAGGACAAGGCTGTTGGGCCAGAGAGGAGGGTGTCACAAGACAAGTGACCCCTGTGGTGGCTGCCCAGAGGCTCTGCCCTGGGCCCAGTGGATTCCAGGGACCAGGCTACAGGGAGGGCGAGAGCCACTGCCTACAGCAACACGGGAGCCCCTCCACACATATCCCCGAGGATTCCTGCCAGCCACAGAGGGCCTTGAGCCACAGCTGGACTCGGGCCTCTCCAATGAAAGCCAATGTAGGTTTCATTCAAAGCCCACGGATTTGGGATTGGATGGGATAGGGTGAGGAGCAGAGGCCAAAACTGTGCTCAGTCAAGTGTCCCGCCCTGAGGACTCCAGGATGCCGGCCACACGCAGGAATCCCAGAGGAAGGACTCCCTGTGTCATCCCACCCAGGGAGCACCGTTAGAGCAGCAGCAGACGCTGAGGACAGGACGGGAAGGTGCCG
>NW_012103876.1:4259-12150 GCF_000951045.1 Mandrillus leucophaeus
CTCTCTGGGCCACATTGGCTATTTCGGGAACTCACTCCTGTTCTCTGCCTCTCATTAATTTCTGGTGGTGCCACTGCCATCGACATACGGGAAATAGAGAAGACAAGAAACAACAAAGTAGCTTCTCTCTTCAGGCTCTCGGGAAGACGGGCAGACAGTGCTAACGCCAGCTATGAAGTCGGAGCTCGACCCGTTCTCCCTCAGCTGGAATATGAACATCCCGGCCACGCCCAGGTCATGATGAAGAACTGACTTCCTGATGTTGCACCTCGGCTTCCCCCCATGGCTCTGCTGCCCTCATGCCTTCCTTCTGCTCCTCCAAATCATGTTCCTTTTCAGGCCCAGGCCAAGGCTGTACCTGCTCTCTCTCTCACAGAGGCCACTGGGCAGCTGTCTGGGAATTCTTAGAACCTCAGCGTTGGTAACGCTGATTTGTGCCTTTGATCACACACAGCAGAAGGCCCCGAATACCACACACAAAAAAACTGTATTCTAAAGATTAGAGATGACTCGGGGAATTGGGTTATGAGGAGACAGTTTCTGAGGTTAACGAGGGACATTTTAAAATCACACCAGCCTCATTGTTTTAAAATGTGGGTTAAGTATGGACACCTACAGAGCAATCAAATTCAACCATATACAATGTATTTCCACCAAACACAGGCTCCCAAAAGAAACTCAATCCAGAATTTGGCTAATTTTATTTTCATATGACCTTAAGCCAACCACCTTGACTTGTTTTTTGCAAAGGCCTTCAGAAGCAAACAAAAACCTTTGTCCACGGTGGGTTCGATGGGGACGTCCTGGAGCCTCTGCTGTACCACAGCCACATTTGTCTTTCCCCACCTCGTAATGCATGAGTCACCCTCCATCCTCCTAGGAAGGCAAGTGCTCCCCCTGCCACTCACAGCCTAGGGCAAGCCCTTCGGTTACCTTTTCATGATGCTGTGTTTCCTGGGCACAGAACACGGAAACCAGGAGGAGGCTGCATGATAGAGGCTGAGCCTCTACATGACCTTGACATTATGTATTTTGGACACTCAAGAGTTACACCACATGAATTCAAAAAGACACGCAGCAACTGAATGTGCACAACCTCACCCTATCCTCAGAGAATGCAGTTGCTCCCAGGGACCGCAGAATGTGACCATCATGCTCTATGTGGAACAAGCATTTCTCACATCACAGCCTAGGTCCTCATTCATGAGAGGAAGCTCAGCTCCGGCTGCCTGTCTACGGGAAGGCCAGCGAGGCAGTGGCACATTCCTCATCATCTGGGTGACTCATCAGTGTGAGAGCGGCTCCGCAATACGTACCCTTTTGTGGAACTCCCGACGATTTCTGTAATGACAGAAAGTAAGTTGCTATGAGCATAGACCATGCTGTGTCCTGTGTGCACAGGACTTTTCTTCACTTAGTGACATTAGAAACAAGATGGAAACCAGTGTTCAAAGGAACCCAAAAGAAGAACAGAACAAATCGTCTCATACTAAAGACACACATTTTTCTCGGAGGATGTTTCCTCTCAAGTCTATGTCGGTTGGCAAGTAACTGATTTTGCTCCAAAGAGAGAACAAAATTAGTAAGGCAAAGGCTCACTGCCACACAATGTGTGACTGATGCTGTCATTTCCTCCCAGTCTTCAATCAAGCCTCAACGGGGACAGACTCTCACTTACAATTCTCCGCAAGGACATTGTGTAACTAAGATATGTATTGTCAGATTCTCATATCTTAAGTGACCGGCAGCACCTTGATGGTGTTGCTCATGAACAATTCGGTAACATTGCCTGAGGTAGGTGTGGGAGGAGGGTAGCAGGCATAGGAGAGGAGCAGGGAAGAAAGGGAATCAGGGCCCTTGGCTTTCTAGCTCCAGGCCCCCTCATAAACATGAAATATCCAATCTCTAACAGGGCCCTTCCTCCAGTTCAGGCTGTGTGTTCCTGGCAGCCTCTTAGGGCTTCTCCTTCCTAATCTGACCTGAGCTAACTTGCCCTCTTATTGATCCCTGCCAAAGTCATTTCCTCCTCAGAATCCACATGTGCTGCTGCTCTGTATGTCATCCCTTCTAGAAGATTTTGTACTGAAGAAGCAACCTTTCTTAAAGTAGGAGATTTAATTCTAGCCAAAAGATTTCATTAACTTTTTGTTATAAGGCAATTAAACCAAAATTTGAAAATACTCAATCATCCTACCATTTAACGATGACCCCTACTTAGCATCTGGTATTTGTCCTTCCACTCTTCCTTTTCAACACGATGTGTGTGCACCATGGAGTGCACTGCTCCTCATGCTCACACTGACTCCAGCACGGGGACAGCCTGACATGTGGACAAAAGTGCTTGAACCTCATTTCTGGCAGGAAGTTCAAACCAGAGTGGCTCTCCAGAAAAATGAGGCAAGAAAGTGTCACCTTTGTCAACACTAGAATTTTTCCTCAGCATAGGGGTGATCCCAGAATACGTACTGTTTGTCACTGTGGCTTTGTCCACCTGTATTCAGAGAAAAACAAAACACTGTAAGGGTCAGACCATGCTGTGTCCTGTGTGCACAGGTTTTTCTTTTCTCTGCCTCTCTCTGCTGGAATCTCGCTCTGCCACCCAGGCTGGAGTACAATGTCATGAACTTGACTCACTGCAACATCTGCCTCTTGGGCTCAAGCGATCCTGCTCCCGCTGCCTCCCCAGTAGCTGAGATCACAGTAGCCGGTCAGCACGCCCGGCTAATTTTTGTATTTTTAGTAGAGGTGGGGTTTCACCATACAGGTCTTTTCTTTACTTGGTGACGTTGAAAAAGCAGGTGGGAGGCAGCGGTTGAGGCAACGGTCCCAAAATAAAGCCTGGAAGACCCTTCTGGAAAGGCACACGGTTTTTATGCAAGACTTCCAAGACTGTTTTGATTGTATAGTCACAATGTTATAAGAAGAAAGCTTTTCCCCTAAAAAAATTCTTTCTGCCATACAGTTAGTAACCGAAGGTGTCATCTAAGAATGCCATCTGAGATCATTTCTTACCTGGTAATGAACCCTCACGTTTTCTCACCAAAAAATTCTATAAGTCATCTATAGTGTACATGATAAGATTTTTATATCTCAATTCAAATCAAATAAAAAAGAACCAAGAGCAACAACATTTCCATCTTAGAAACATAAAGAAGACCTTACCATGTAAATGCCTGGGACATCCTCAGATGAAGGCTCCAGCACCAGGTCCTCATCCTGATCTGGGAAACACAGAGTAACTGTCAGCATGTTGGTTCCACAGAAGGAATCCCTTAGGCAGCCTTGGGTGCTGGGGATAGGGGGATGGCGTGTGTAAAGGAGGTGGGTTAAGGGCAGAAACTTGCCTGCCACTGGGACACCCTCCTTGGTGATGAGGGAAGGCAAATTAGACCATCAGTAAAGCCACAGAAGTCAGGGCCTGGTTCTCTGGCTAGGCCACCTCACCACTGTGAAATAGGCAGTGTTCACACAAGGCGGCACACAGATGCACTGCTGATTCCATGACAGTGTCCCATCACCCCCTTGTGCATTTTGAGGCCTGGTAAATTTCCTTTTGTTGTTGAAATGTTATAATGTCATTTATCTTTCCTGGATCTACATATGCTCCTCCTGCACTTATCCATTTTATTGGCTTTAAAATCAATATTGTGGCCAAAATACATCATATTTATTATTATAATAATCAAGTACACACTTCAGGGACATCAGTGCCATTCACAATTCTGTGCAGTAAACTAAACGTAATAGAAACCCGGATGTCTTACTTTCCACCTTAGGAAACTAGAGAAAAAAGTGTAGTGTAATGTAAACAAGGCAACCCCCTTCCCCCAAATATAACAATATTTGCAGAAATCAATATAATAGAAATAATAAAATAAACAAAGAAGCTCAACAAAACCAAAAGCTGCCTCTTAGAAAAGATCAACAGACTTGGTAAACCTCCAGCCAGGCTAATCACAAAGAAAAGATAGAAGACACAATGTACAAATAATATGAACAGAAGAAGAATTATCCCTGCTGATCCCATGACCATTAAAAAAATAATAACAGAATACTTTCAACAAATCTATGCCTGCAATTTTTTAAGTGCAGCAGTGAAAGTGTATTAAAAAGTTTTAGAGTAGGAATGACAGGAAGCACAGTACCCTTGGAAGAGAACCAAGTAGGCAACTTGTGAGATTCAAGTGTCTATGCCCACAAATTTCCTAGCTTAGATGAAATGGACAAATGCCTTCAAAAAGAGAAACTACCACAACCACCCAGGAGAGATAGACAATCTGAGTAGGCCTCGGTTGTTATAGAATTTGATCAGTAAGTAATAACTTTAAAAAAAATGCCCACATAATTGTACTGGTGAATTCTACCTAACACAACGGAAAACATAGTCTTACCAGCAAGTGATCAAAATTTTACATATTTACCCAGCTAAATTTAAAAATCATGTTCATCTTAAAATCTGCACAAGAATGTAGGCAGCTTTATTCATAATTGCCCACACTGGAAGCAGCTGAGATGGTCTTCAGGAGGTGACAGAACCAGCTAACACTGTTTGATGACACCAATGGGCTATTGTTCATTGCTAAGAATTACTAAGCTGTTAAGCTTCAAAACGATACAAAAGATCTTACATGTACATGTATATTGCTACGTAAAATGAGTTAGAAGTAGTAGTCAGTAGTAGTCTATGATTCCAAAATTCTGGAAAAGGAAACCTATAGAGGCAGTAAAATAATCTGTGGTTGTCAGGAATCCTCAGAAAAGGAGAGGAATTAGTAGGTGCAGCTCAGGTCATGTTTAGGGTGTGAAATTATTCCGTCAGGGTGACAAAGGACATTGTGAGTTTGTCAAAACCCAGACTGGATGACACGGAGTGAACCTTGATGCTAACCCTGGACTTCTGTGCATAAGAATGTGTCACTATTGGCTCAGTCATTGTTACAAGCGTTATCACACTCACGTAAGATGGGATCACAAAAAAAAGACTGAGGAAGGTGGGTATACGGAAATTTTCGATACCACTTCCTCCATTTTTAGGTTACTTCCATACAGTTTGAAGTGATGTCCATCACTTTACAAACCTGGCAACACTGTCTCAGAAAAAGATCCTTTTTAGTTAATATTTTAACAATCAGCAAAATGTCTACAATTTGCACTGAGATGTTATTTACTATTAAAAGTAAACCCAAACCTGGAATGGAAATACACCTTTACTCCTGTAGTTGTAGCACTAATGATTGACTTAACACATTTAAATACGCACACGTGGAATAAAGAATATAGTATCACAATTTTACAATTGTCTGAAATATGAGACACTGAAGAATCTAGAAATCATATCATGAATGAACTGAACAACTGAATTTCCACGATACCTTCCGCTGATGCAACTCTAGGGTGTACACGGCTGCGATGCCAGTGATGGAGGATTCGCTCCTTATGCCTGTGGTGGTGTCTGACGGGGGATTTCCTGGGCACCTCAGGATCCACGACTTCATCCTGGATGGAACACGCTGGAAAATGAATTAAAATAAAGACAGCGGTTGATATCTTGCTGCAGAAGAGCAGAGAAATGAGTCATTATTTATTCACAGCTTACATGTTTGATCCCATTGTTCGTCATCCGCAGGGCAAAGCCCCCTGAATCTGAGTTTGGCTTCAGAAAGGACTTACACTGTGGGTTGCACTTACAACTGTGCAGGCAAATGCCTGTATTGAGATGAGACATTACAGAAAGGTAGTAGATTGGAGTGACCAAGAGCGTAGGGTCTGGTGCATAGGATCTGAGCTCGAGAACTTTTGAGAAGCTGCTAGAACCTGAGGAAGTTCTATAGACCCCTCTGGGCCTCCGATCCCTAGTCTGAATGTGGAAATGTTGATAATGGCCTACGTTATGTTAAAAGAGTAAAAATAGTTAAACAGACCACTTAAAGCCTTAAGACGGGTGCTTCCTAAGTGCCATAAAGTGTTCAATTGTTTCGTGTCTGGAAGAAGAACCCAGGCCTTGGTAGTGGTTAATAGAGAAGGAATTGGGGACTCCAGGGCAGTGGAGGGTAAAATTCTCTTCATTCTTGACATGGGTCTCATGCTTTAGAACTCATGAAAATTTCTGTCCGAATTTCCCGTGGTGCCCACATCAGTCCAGAGAGATGAGCAGAGCAGGGGCTGCCACTCAGAGTTGACGGTTCAGGGAAGTGAAATGAAGAGATTTGAGCGGCCTGCCCAGATTCACAGCACTGACCAATGATAGATCTGGGACAAGAATTCGGTTGATTTTCCGGGGACAGAGATCCCTGAACACCTGAGGCCTCTAAATCATGGCCTGGACCCTGAACCTGGAGCTCATTCCACTCCCTTTCTCAATCCTCCTGCACCAAGGGCTCTTCAGGAAGGTCGAGGTATTGGAAGAGGTGCTGAGTCCAGAAAAAAGCTCAAATCATTAAACAAAACATTACTCCTGTCTCTAGGTTTTAACTCCTGGGCTAAAATATGGCACTTTCCTGCAAACGAAGCCTCTCTGAGGAACAAATGCAAATGTCTGGTCATCCTACCCAGCGCCCGTACTGTCAGCTCTCTGGCAGTGAGCAACCCTCCATGACCAACTGACCACACCAAGGGACCAAGTTCTGCTTGGCCCCCAGGGTAGTTCGGAACTTAGGACATTCCAGACTAACTACCACTCCATGGCTGTGCCAAGAATAAACTTCCCTTCAACTGAACCGTCCTGAACAAGCAATTAATGGGAATGAACTGAAAATGTGGCACCCCAGTTGGGTTTTCAGTGGTTTCTTCTGTATCTGGTCTATAAAATAGTGTTTAAAAAAAAAAAAAAAAGGCCAGGCATGGTGGCTCACGCTTGTAATCCCACCATTTGGGAGGCCAAGGCAGGTGGATCAGGAGGTGAGGCGTTCAGGAGTTCAAGACCTGCCTCGCCAACATGGTGAAACCCTGTCTCTACTAAAAATACAAAAATTAGCCTGACGCGGTGGCGGGTGCCTGAAGTCCCAGCTACTCAGGAGGCTGAGGCAAGAGGTGGCTGAGTCCAGAGAAGAGCTCAGATCATTCAAACAGAAACCTCTGGCCCCTGGCCTTGCTTTGTGGTGAGCATGTGACCAGTGACCACCCCAAGGGACCAGGGGTCGGCTTGGCCCCCAAGCTGGCTCAGGACTCAGGACATTCCGAGCCAACTGCCACTTAACGGCTGTGCCAGAAAAAACTTTCCTTCATCTGACCAACCCTGCACGAGCAGTTAACGGAAGTTAACTGAAAACGTGGCCACTGGGGCTGGTGCATCAGTGGTTTGATGAACTAAGTCTGTGACCCACCCGTCTTGCTGACGGCTGACCTGAGCAGCTACCTGAGAGTGGGCAGCGCCTCGACGAAGGGCACTGAATGGCCTGGAAGCCACCCTGGTGAGCAGGCCCTCGAGGTTAATGAGACACAGGTAAGGTGGGCCCCGGGCCATGAGCAGGTGCTGTGAGCAGGAAAGCGAGTTCCCTCGCCTGCTTGCAGGAGATGACCCAGATAGACCAAAAGCCGAGAGCACAAAACCATGTGACAGCTGAGACCAATGTTGGCTTTTTAGACCTTGAAGGCAAGTGTGTTGGTGTTACAGTGACAGAATTAGAACATGGGGGAAGGTGACAGAGCTGATGAAAATTTGAAGGAGGTGGAGGTTGCAGTGAGCCGAGACTGTGCCATTGCACTCCAGCCTGGGCGACAGAGGGCAACCCCGTCTCCAAAAACAAACGAACAAACAAAAAAAAAAAAAAAAAAGAAAGAAAGAAAGAAAAGGAGAGTTATCATCCCAGCCAAGTAGAAAGATGCAACTTTTCCAGGAAAAAAGAAACAGAAGGCGATGATGTGGGACCTGTAAATTACACATAAAGAGACA
>NW_012103876.1:12200-35494 GCF_000951045.1 Mandrillus leucophaeus
AGGCGATGATGTGGGACCTGTAAATTACACATAAAGAGACACGGTACAGGCGATGATGTGGGACCTGTAAATTACACATAAAGAGACACGGTACAAGTCGAACTTCTGAGACATCAGTCTGAGAAGTTTTAAAAATAAATAGATTTCAGAATGAAAAATTGTTACCTCTTGTATTCTCATTGAGAACAAATTCATATCTTAAGAACAGCTTACTTTTCAACCAAAATTCTAGTTTGATATTAGCGTATGTTTAATACTGTAGCTAATTTTAATAAGACCTTATAAACAAATCCATCCCAGTTTTGATTGGGATTAGAAATTATGAGGTTACAAAACATGTTTCATAAGCCTTTTATCACCTCATAATGTTTTCTATTTTATAACTGTTTACATTCATTCAGTTGTATTTATCTTTTAAAATTTTCTTTAAAACAATCCCCAAAACCTTTAAACTAGGCAAAATTGTTTCAAATCATGAAATAACTCATTATCATTTGTAGCAGTCTCTGCATTTAGCCTGCTGTAATATTTGGTTTCAGGTTTGGATGTCTCTATTCAGAAGACTGGCCTGTAATCTCCCTCTCATGGGCTGTCTCATACTGCACTTGGTATCAAGATTCTCCGGATCTGGTGAAGGCAGTATTGCTGTGTTCCTTCCGGATCTATTCTAGCGAAAAGCCTGCATAAAATTGGCATGGGAAACAGGACATTTTTCTAAATAGAGGAAAATGTTTAAGGCAAAAATCTTGATAGAAAAATCAAGAACACAAATTGAGTCGTAAAACTCTAAAATTTGTACATCTATAGACAAGCTGGAGTTGGGGAAACAAAAAAAAAACAGGGAGACATTTTAAGTACAAGTGACTGATCTGAAGAAACTGCAGTGAGAAGAGGGAAATGAGCACATCTTGAGAACAGCAGCAAAGGTCGCCTCCCGTCGTGATCACTGGTCTCCTGGCTCTGCACAGTGTGAAACGGCAGTTCACAGAGTGGCAGCTGGGACGGAGGCAAGACCTACATCATGAGATGACAGTGGGTGCACTCAGGGTGCTACGGCCGTAGACAAGGGCTCCATCTTCAGACGACCTCTGTGACAGGTCACCGTACAATGTTCAAACGAACACGTGCCACACTATGGGGTCCAGCTGCTTCTATCTAGACCAACGTCTTTTGGTTGCAAATTCTACATTCTTTTTAAAAGCCAGCATTTCTCATGAGGAAAATGCTCTCTGCCATGCAGTCTGTCCCTGAAGCTGTCACCTATGGGTGCCATCTTGAATCAGGGCTTAGTTGGTAATGGACTCTTACTTACATTTGCCCACCAAGAAATTCTGCAATTCATCTATAATTTCCATGGTGAGATTTGCATATCATAATGCAAATAAAATGGAAAGAAACCAAGAGAAATAAAATTCTCCTCTCAAACAAAGAAAGAAGACTTTACCTGGCAAAGAGCTAGGGTCATTTCTGGAAACATCTCACTGGCCACCATCGCTAGGAAACATAGAGTCACTGTCAGCCATGGGAGCTGCTGAAGGACCTCTGGCAGTCTTGGGTGCTGAGGACACAGGGCTGGCGTGTGTGGAGGAGGTGGGCGAGAGCATGAGCCAAGCTGCTGCTGGGCCACCCTCCCTGGTGGTGAAGGAGGCAGAGGAGACCATCAGGAGAGCCCTGGGAGACACAGCCTCGAGTCTCTGGCTAAGCCACCCTCATCACTGTGAAGTAGGCAGTGTGTTCACACAGGCAGCACACAAATGCAGGGCATCACTCCAGGACAGGGTCTCCTCGCAGAAAGAAGCCTGGTAAATATCCTCTTTTTCATAAAAATGTTACTATGTCATTTAACTTTCCTAAAAATACCTATGCTCCTACTGCAGTTATTTTAATGGACTTTAAAATATGGTGAGCTATACACAATATTTACTATTTTAATCCTTAATTTCATGATCCAGGAGCAGATGGGACCACAACAGCAGACAGAGAGGGGAGCCCAGGCACTTCCCCCTGACCCTGAATCAGAATCCACACAGGAACCTGGAAATGTGTGGGGCTCAGCAGACTGTGGAGGGTGAGCAGGAAGCCTTTTCACACTTGTGGTCTGTCTTAGCACACGGCTGTGTGCATCAGAACATCACTGGGGCCCCAAGATGGGCTGCCCGGGGCTGAGCTCTGGGATGAAAAGGAACAAGGAGGACTTGACCTCTGCTCTCACAGTGACCAGCCATGGCCAGAATTCTTCCACCCATGGGTGGCAGGTCACAGACTTTGGGACTGATGATTCCAAGTCCATCTCAGAAAAACAAGCAAAGTGATGTCTTATGGGTCACAAGGGAGATTTGCAAGGAACACCTGGCCTCTGGGGCAGCCCCTCCCTTTGCTTAGCTCATCCCGCACTGGAACTGGCTCCCCTCTCACTTCTGCTGCAACTAGTGTGAAGCGGCTGCCCTGGCCAGGAGCTGTGAGGCTCCCTCCAGTTAAATAGGATTCTGGGATAGATCAACCTCGGCCAACACACACCAGTCCCATGCACACAACTCCACCCCACATAGAGAGAACGCGGCGGCTCCCAGGGACTGCAGAATGTGCCCGTCTCTCCTTACCTGGAGCAACCACTTCACCACCACAGCTTGGTCCTCAGTCACAACAGGAAGCTCCACTCCGGCTGCCTGTGTGCAGGAAAGCCAGCGAGACGGTGACACATTCCTCATCACCTGGATTCCTCATTCACACGGGAGGGATTCCCCCATACATACCACTCTCCTGCTCTCTCCAGGCCTCCTGTAATCACAGAAAACATATTGCTGTGAGCGCCAGACCAGGCTGTGTGCTGTGTGCACAGGCCTTTTCTTCACTTGGTGACATTAGAAAACCAGATGGGAAACAGTGCTCAAGCCCAAGGAACCCAAAAGAACAGGACAAACCGACTCATGCTACAGACACAGTTTCCTTGGAGTATGTTTCCTCCAGGTCCATGTGGCTTGGCAACCTAAGTAATTTTGTTCCAGGAGAGAACCAAGCTGCTAAGGGAAAAGCTCACTGCCACACAGTGTGTGGCTGATGCTGTCATTTTATCCTGCTATTTAAAATCAAGCCTCACTGGGGAACAGGCTCTCACTCAGAATTTCCCTGACCAAGGACAACTGTATAGGTCGTCTATAATACATACTGTCAGATTCTCATCTCTTAGGCTCATTCAGAAAGATAAAGCTAGGAAAGCAACCGTATTCCTCAAATGCAGGGGGTCTGACCTTCACTTTCCATGGGGCCTCCTTTTTCTTCTCCCTGAGGTGTTCCTCCATTGGATCCTCGGTGGAATCTAGGAAGACAAAGTATGACCATCAGCAGGTGCAGGGAGGAGCAGGAAGAACAGCTTTCTAGCCCCAGGCCGCCTCAGCAAGTGAAATAGCCCGTCTTGAACAGGGCACAGCACCCAGGGCAGGCTGGGCGTCCCTGCAGCCTCTCAGAGCTCCTGCCTCCTGATCGGACCCAAGCTCACTTGCCCTCCCTTCCTGCATCCTTCCAAGGTCATTTCCTTCCTAGAATCCACCTTCTGTGTGTATCTGTCATTCTAGAATATTTTATACTTGGTAAAAAGAAACCTCCGTTTAGGAAGAATATTTCATTCTAGCCAAAATATTCTATATATTCACTCATCTTTTGTTTTAAAGACAATAAAACAAAGCTTTGAAAATAGTAAGTTATTTTTTCATTTAAAGATAACTCCTACTTAACAACTGCTATCTGTCCTGGCACTCAGCCTTCTCAATGCAATGTGTGTGTGTGGGTCGGGAGTCCGTTGCTGCTCACACGCACAGGGGCTCTGACGCTGGGACAGTCCATCATGGGGCAGCAGGTGGGGGTGCGGACCCTCCCCAACCCAGCCGTGCAGGGGAGATGGGTGGTAGGCTAACACCCAACTTGTTCCTTGAGACCATATTCGGTGCTGGGTCTTCAGTGTTTACTCCTCAACTAAAGCATTTATTTTTCCTCTTTATTATTATTTTTTTGATAGACGGTCTCTGTCACCCAAGCTGGACTGTAGTAACTTGATCTCTGCTCACTGGAACCTGCGCCTTCTGGGCTCAAGTGATCCTCCCCACTCAACCTCCGGGGTAGCTGGGACTATAGGTGCACCACCACACACAGCTGATTATTTTTAGTAGATACGGGTTTTTGCCATGTTGCGTAGGCTGACCTCTATCTCCTGGACTCAAGCCATCCTCTTGCCTCAGCCTCCCAAAATGCTAGGATTACAGGCGTGAGCCACCCACCTGGCCAACTGGAGCATTTCTGAGGCTTGTGATGATCCTGTTATTAAACACAATAGAGCAGGTCCCTGATTATTCTCTGCTTTTGACCACGAACTGAGAAATGACCCCACCACTGCTGCCGAAAGCCTGTGAACTCTCTGTGTGTTTCACATTAATGATCACACCAAAGTCCAGTGGAAAATGTAACTATTCCTACCCTGGGTTAGGGAACCTTTGAGACCTCCCTACACCGACAGTGTTTGGGGCCTGTCTAGGCTCTCATCCTTCCACACACAGACAGATGCCGGAATTCCCTGGCATGACGAGTTACACCAGGGCTGGCTGGTGAGTGCACAACAGTAGCCCATTGCATCAACCCTCCATCCATTCCTGAGTTCATATTCGCCTCTTCCATTTAGAAGATCGACAGCCTGGGAAATTCATCTCTGCAGCGTCTCTATCTGAGGATGAGGATATAAAATTGACCTTCAGGTACAGCTGTGTGAGAGGATGAATGCGTTAATTTATGTGAAGTGTGCAGTGGTGATAACAATTTTTTAGGAAAAGTGCTCCTTGGGTTGTGCTCTGCACAGGGGAACATGCTTTCTGGGGAAATGCACACACACTCCCAAGATGTTCCCAATTGCTCCACACGACTCTCTCCTCCGTACGTCCCCACCCCGATGCACAACACACTGTTCCATCTACATGACAATCCTGCCTCCCCGGACTCGAGTGGACGGTCACAGTTCTTTACTGGACTCAGCGTTTTTAACACCAAACTGTCCAAACCTCATTTCTGTCAGGGAGCTCAAAACCAAAGTGGTTCTCCAGCAAAAGCAGACTAGGAAGTGCAGACCTTTTGCAACACTGAAGATCTTTCCTTAGAAAAGACTGATTCCAGAACACACACCTTTTTCTTTGGCGTGTTTGTCAGCCTGCATTTAGAGAAAGAAAGAAACTGTGAGCTTCAGACCATCCTGCGTCCTGTGTGCACAGGTCTTTTCTTCACTTGGTGACATTAGAAAACCAGATGGAAAACAGTGTTCAAAGGAACACAGAAGAACAGGACAAACCGACTCATGCTGAAGTTTCTCCTGGAGGATGTTTCCTCTCAAGGTCATGTTGCTTGGCAATTAAGTGATTTTGCCCCAAGGAGAAAAGCTACTAAGGGAAAAGCTCACTGCCACTAAGGGCGTGGCTGATGCTGTCATTTTCTCTTGCTGCCTTAAATCAAGCCTCAGTGGGGGACAGACTCACTCAGAATTCCCCCCACCAAGGACACCATATTTAAGTCACCTATGATACATATGATCATATCTTGTTTTAATTCAGTAAGATAAAGCTAAGAGAGTAACTTTCAGATGAAACCAGGTAGCTTGACCTTCAAATGCCATGGGCAGTCTCATCTGAGCTCATTGGTGAGGCCTTCCAGGGGATCCTCAGTGGGAACCAGGAGGACACAGAGTGGCTGTCGGCACCTTGGCGGCATTGCTCATCAACGATGCGAGCCACTGGTTGACGTGGCTGTGGATGGAGGGCAGCAGGTGCAGGAGAGGAGCAGAACGATTCGAGCCACTGGTTGACAGGCAGCAGGTGCAGGAGAGGAGCAGAACGATTCAAGCCACTGGTTGACGTGGCTGTGGATGGAGGGCAGCAGGTGCAGGAGAGGAGCAGAACGATTCGAGCCACTGGTTGACGTGGCTGTGGATGGAGGGCAGCAGATGCAGGAGAGGAGCAGGGAGGAAAGGCTTTCTACCTCCAGGTCACCTCATCAACGTGAAACAGCTCATCTCGAACAGGGCACACCACCCAGGGCAGGCTGTGTCCCTGCAGCCTCTCAGGACTCCTGCTTCCTACTGTGACCCCAGCTCACTTGCCCTCCCTTCCTGAGTCCTTCCAACATTATTTCCTCCCTAGAATCCACCTGTGCTGCTGCTGTGACTATCATCCCTCCTAGAGGTTTTCTACTTGACAAGCAACTTTAAAGAGAAGATTTAATTCTAACCAAAATATTATATTTATTCACTAACCCTTTGTTTTTAGGACAATGAAACAAAGCTTTGAAAATACTCAGTTTTTTTCCCATTTAAAGATAACCCTAATTTAGCACATGCTATCTGTCCTTCCGTTCTCTTTTCCATACAACCTGTGCGCGTCTCCATGGAGTACATTGCTGCTCACACTCGCACTGGCTCCGACACTGGGACAGCGCGTCATGGGGGCAGCACGTGGGGCACTGATCCTCTCTAGCCCAATGTTAGAGATTCCAGCAGGGAAGAGGGGCGCCAGGCTAACACCCAGGTTGTGTTTTCAGATCATACTGGGCGCTGTCTCTTGGGTGTGTGTCACTAAGCTGGAGCATTTCTAAGGCTTGTGGTTCTCATGATTTTTGTTTTGGTTTGGTTGGCTTTTTTGTGACAGGGTCTCACTCTGTCACCCAGATGGGATGCAGTGGCATAATCGTGACTCACTGCAGCCTCAACCTGCAAGGCTAAAGCAATCCTCCCACCTCAGCCTCCTGAGAAACTGGGACTACAGGAGCACGTCACCACGCCCGGCTAATTTTTGTATTTTGTGTAGAGATGTGGTTTTACTATGTTGCCCAGGCTGATCTTAAACTCTTGGGCTCAAGTGATCCTCCTGCCTCAACCTCCCAAAGTGCTGGGATTACAGGCATGAGCCTCCCCATTGGGTCCAATCATATCTTTAAATACAATGGAACATGTCCCTGATTATTCTCCCCTTTTGAACAGCAGCTGAGAACTGACACCACCACTGCAGCCAGAAGCCTGTGGCTCCCCTATGTGTGTTTCACATGAAGGACCACCCCAGACTCCACTGTGTTGCTACCCTGCCTTTTGCCATCACTGAGGACATCTTACAGTGCTGGGCAGTGTTGGGATCTCTCTAGGCTGTTGTGCCTCCACATGCACACACAGATGCTGGAACTCCCTGGTGTGGTGACGAGTTATACCAGGACCACGTGAGGACTGCGGAGCAGCAGCCCATCACGTCACCCTTTCACCCCTTCCTGAGCTCACATTTGTCTTTTCCATTCAGGAAATTGAGAGCTTGGGAAATTCATCTCTCCACCGTCTCCAATCTGAGGACGGGGGATGTTCAACTAACCTTCCGGTACAGCTGTGGTGAAGGATGAAGTGTTGACTGATGTGGGGATGGAATGTTGTTTCTAGAACATTGATCCTTGGGTCGTGCTTTGCACAGGGGAACATGCTTCCTAGAGAAATGCACACATACTCCCAAAGGCATTCACCATCACTCCACACGGACTCTCTTCTCCATACCTCTCCACCCCGATGCACCCTATTCCTATTTAAATGACATCACTGCTTCTGGAAACTACAGTGGATGGCCACAGTTGTTGACTCAACTCTTCATTTGTTTTTTTTTTTACACCAAACTGACCAAACCTCATTTCCAGGAAGAAGCTCAATCCAGGGTGGGTCTCCAGCGTGTATAAGAGACAGGTGGGTCTCCAGCAAATGCGGGGAGAAAAGTGTCACCTTTCTCAACCCTCAGATTGTTCCTTAGCAAAGCGATGACCCCAGAGTACGCACAGCTTGCCCGAATCGCTGAGTCCCTCTGCAGAGAGAAAGGAAAACACCGTGAGCGTCAGACCAGGCTGTGTCCTGTGTGCACAGGTCTTTTCTTCACTTGGTGACATTAGAAAACCGATTGGGAAGTAGTGCTCGAGGCAACTGCCCTCAAATAAAGCCTAGAAGACTCTTGTGGAAAGGCACAAGGGTTTTGTGTAAGATTTTTAAAAAGATTTTGGTTGCCAAGTCTCCACTATTTTCAAGAACACATTTCTCCTGAGATACACTGACATACACATTTATTACATTGACATACTTAATTGTTATCATTTCTGGGAAGCCAGATTTGATATAAATTTATTTTGAAAAACAAGGTTTATGAAATTTTGTAATAAAATTAATAAATACATTGTTAAGTTTCTACACACATCAAATGTGAACATCTGTTGTCACGGTTTTAAATGTCAAAGAAAAGCCTTTGAAAATTAATGTAGTGATAATACACATGTCCTGTGTTTGCTATTAAAGACCAAGAACAGCACTTTGGGAGGCCGAGGCGGGCGGATCACAAGGTCAGGAGATCGAGACCACGGTGAAACCCCGCCTCTACTAAAAATACAAAAAATTAGCTGGGCGCGGTGGCGGGTGCCTGTAGTCCCAGCTACTTGGGAGGCTGAGGCAGGAGAATGGCAGGAACCCAGGAGGCGGAGCTTGCAGTGAGCCGAGATCATGCCACTGCACTCCAGCCAGGGGGAGAGAGCGAGACTCTGTCTCAAAAAAAAAAAAAAAAAAAAGACCAAGAACAATGCCCAGATTGATCCCTTAAGTAATTAAATTGTGAACTGTGCAATACAGTTTAGTGTGTCTTCGTAAACTAAAGTCAGAGCTGCAGAAAATACCTAAGAATTAAAACTTAAACCATAAATACTGCTGGTATATCTCAGCACAGCTAACTAGGACATTTAGCAAAAGCACGCACACACAATAAAAACCCCACAATTTTGTTTCAACCGAAGAATTAAGTAAAATGGCAACATACACAGTATTACTTGACTTAATACTTCCTTGAAAAATATTTCATTTAAGTCCTAATCTTTCTTAGGTCAACTGATTAGAGTTCTTTTTAATAGACGTTGCACACATAACACATATATAGCCACACAGACAACCAGAAAAAGGTGTATTATTTATAAGATTTACATTTGCTAATTTCGAATTGGATTATTGGCCTCTGGGTGAGGTCCTTTTAAGGACGGGTCTAGGAAAACACTTTTCAGGGTCTAATAAACAAGCATAGCTGGAAGATAAAGACAGATTTTGGGAGGTCCTTATTCACCTTTAACTCCAGGGGTTCCACAAAGAAAACAGAGTTTTTCCCAAAATGGGATTTGTGGCACCTTTTCATTTTTCCCAGGCAGTCCCAGGCCACCAGAAGCTATTCTAGGATTTTTTTATGCATGCACCAAGAGTGGCAAGACAGAGTGGAAAAAAGTAACTTTGACTAAACAAAAAATCTTTTTCAGGAAAGCAAGATTTACGAAGGCAAAAACATAAAGGCGTTGCGAATATGCTTATAGCTTGGATATGCATTTTAAATAAGCTGAGCGCTCTTTTTTATTAAGGGTGAGGAGCTCCCGGGTCCTATCGCTGCAGCCTGCCTGTGGGGTGTGCCTGGTCGGATGCATTAATGGCAGTGCGAGTGAGGCCTGGGGGCAGATCTTTCTAGGGGGCAGCAGAGCCCTTGTGGTGGCCCAGGCTGTGTCCTGTGAACCCCTGTGCTAAGACAATGAGGATGGTTGGGAACACCTGAGCTGGCCCCAGTGAGGACGGCTATGGATACCTGAGCTGTGCTGCATGGGGACGGCTATGTACATCAATGTTCGGCCAAGCGAGAGCTTTGAGAAACCCGGCCAGCACCAGTGAAGACCGCTGTGAAAGCATGGGCTGCTCCCGGTTAAGACAGCTTTGCAGACCTGGTCTGAGTCCAGTGAGATCGAATGTGAACATCTGGCCTGAGCCATGGAGGACAGCTGTGAATACCTGTGCCAGGACCAATGAGTATGGCTGTGAACACCTGCGGTCAAAGAGGACAGCCTGGAATAACCGGGATGGGCCCAGAACGCATGGCTGTGAACACCTGGGCTAACCCCAGTGTGGACAGCTACAAACACCTGGTGTGCGCTCAGAAGGACGGTTCTGTTCATTTTGGCTGAGTCGAATGAGGACGGCTGTGAACATCTGCACCGGGCCGAATGAAGACAACAGTGAACAGACAGGCTGTTCCCACTGAGGACATCTGTGAAACCCAGCTCTGGGACCATGGAAACTTCTGGCAACAACTGGGAGAAGGCCTGTGAAGAAAGCTATGAACACCAGGCTTAGGCCAAATGGGGACAGATGTGGACACCTGGGCTGGGCCCAGTGTGGATGGCTATCAATACCTGAGATGGCCTCTAAGAGGGTGGCCGGCACCAGTTGGCACACACGTGAATGAACTGGGTGGCCTCAATGAGGACAGCTGTGGACATCTGGGCTGGCTGTCATGTGGATGACAGAGAACTCCTTGGCAGGCTTACATGGGGACCACTGTGAACACTGGTGAGGCCTGGATGAAGACAGCTGCGATGCCCTGGGCTGGACACAATGAAGACAGCTATGAACAGGTGGCCTGAGGCCAAAGAAAATGGCTCTTAACCCTGGGCTTGATGTTAATGAGGGGAGGCCTGAACTCATGGGAATGGCTTGATAATAATAGCTATAAAAAAAACTGTTGCTGTAAAAACCTGAGTTCATACAAGCGAGGAAGGCTGTGAACCCCTGGGCTGACCTTGACGGGGATGGCTGTGAACACCTGGCCTGGGCCCAGTGAGGACAGCCGTGAAGAGCTAGGCAGGGCCCAGTGAGGTCACCATGGAGCTCCTGTGTTGGCCCAATGAGGGTGTCTGTGAACACTGGTCTTGGCCCAACGAGGACAAGTACAAACACCTTATCATTGAGAACAGCTGTGAACACCTTGCCTGGGCCCTCTAAGGACAGCTTGCAGCGTTTGGGCTCGGCCCAAAGTCAACAGCTATGAATCCCTGAGCTGGGCCCAGTGAGGGCGGCTATGAAAACCTGGGCTGGGTCTGTGAGGACAGCTGTGAACACCTGGCCGGGGCCCAAAGACAACAGCTGAGAACACTTGGGCTAAGCCAGTAAGGACAGCTGTGGCACCGGGGATGATTGCCACGAAGACAGCTGTCAACACCGTGGCTGGTCGGCTTGAGCACAGCTACAAATGTCCAGGCTGGGCCCAGTGAAGACAGCCAAAAACACCTGCCCTGGTTTCAGTGAGAGCCACTGTGAGCGCCTGAGCCTGCCCCCATGAGGATGCCAGTCAACAGCTGGCTGGGCCCAAGACGAATAGCTCTCGACACCTAAACCCACACCGAGAAAGACGCTGTGAACAACTGGGCTAATCCCACTGAGGATGACTATTAAAACCAGGCCTGGGCCCAAGTGAGTGTGACTTTGGCTGGACCCGGAAAGGATGGCTGCGAACACCTTGGCTTTCTCTGATGGAGACGGCTATGAACCCGTGGCCTGGGCCCAATGAGGAAAGCTGTGAACACCTGCGCTAGCCCCAGTGAGGAAAGCTGGGAAAACCTGGGCTGGGCCCAGTAAAATCAGCAGTGAGCAACCAGGCCGGCCACAGAAGGTCAGCTTTGAACACGGAAACTGCTCATGATGAGGACGGCTGTGAATGCCTGGGCTGGCCCAGATAAGGAGCGCTACTAACACCTGGGCTCGCCCCTAATGAGAACAGCCATGAATACCTGGTCTTGCTCATGTAATGACTGCGATGAACAACTGGGCTCAGCCAATAAGGACAGCTGTGAACCCCTATGCTGAGACTAATGAGGATGGTTGGGAACACCTGAGCTGGCCCCAGTGAGGACGGCTATGGATACCTGAGCTGTGCTGCATGAGGATGGCTATGTACACCAAGGTTCGGCCAAGTGACAGCTTTGAGAAACCCAGCCAGCACCAGTGAAGGCCACTGTGAAAGCATGGGCTGCTCCTGGTTAAGACAGCTTTGCAGACCTAGTCTGGGCCCAGTCAGATCGAGTGTGAACATGTGGCCTGAGGCCAAGGAGGATAGCTGTGAACACCTGTGCCAGACCAATGAGAATGGCTGTGAACGCCTGGATTGGGCCCAATGAAACCACTTGGAATAACGGGGATGGGCCCAAAGCACAGGCTATGAATACCTGAGCTGACCCCAGTGTGGAAAGTTATACATTCCTGGTGTGGGCTCAGGAGGATAGCCTTGTTCATTTTGGCTGAGCCCAATGAGGCAGCTATGGGCATCGGCATTTGGCCTAATTAAGACAGCTGGGAACACCTGGGCTGTCCCCATTGAGGACACCTGTCAACACCTGGCCGGGGACCATGGGACTTGCTCGGAACACCTGGATTAAGTCCAGTGAGGAAAACTATGAACACCTGAGCTAGGCCCACGGAGGACAGGTATGGACACATGGGCTGGCTTTAGTGAGTATGGCTGTCAATACGACAGATGGCCTCTATGAGGGTGGCTGGCTCCAATAAGCACGGGTGTGAACAAATTGGCCTCGATGAGGACGGCTATGGACACCTGTGCTGGCTGTCATGTGGATGACAGAGAACACCTTGGCTGGTTTAGATGAGGACCACTGAGAACAGGCCTGGAAGAAGACAGGGCACAACGAAGACAGCTATGAACAGGTCGTCTGGGGTCAATGAACATGGCTCTCAAACCCTGGGCTTGATGCCATTAAGGAGAAGGGTGAACAGCTGGGTTCGCGTTGCTATTGACTGCTAGGAAAAACTGAGCTCATGCAAATGAGGACCTCCAGTTGTGAGCCACTGTGCCCCGCCCCACTTTGCATTATTAAAACACATGCCAGGCC
Organism: Mandrillus leucophaeus; assembly: GCF_000951045.1. NCBI lineage: Eukaryota > Metazoa > Chordata > Mammalia > Primates > Cercopithecidae > Mandrillus > Mandrillus leucophaeus. The sequence continues at coordinate 24,942 of NW_012103876.1, forward strand.
TGGCGTCGTGGCTCATGCCTGTAATCCTAGCACTTTGGGTGAGGGAAACGAGTGGATCGAGGTCAGGAGTTCAAGACCAGCATGGCCAAGATGCTGAAACCTCATCTCTACTTAAAATACAAATATTACCCGGGTGTAGTGGCAAGTGCCTGTAATCCCAGCTACTCGGGAGGCTGAGGTGGGAGAAGTGCTTGAACTCAGGCGGCAGAGGTTGCATTGAGCCGAGATTGCACCACTGCACTCCAGCCTGGGAGACAGAGCGAGACTCTGTCTCAAAAAACAAAAGAAAAAACAAACAGAAAAACATGCCAATAGGATAAAAAAGGACAAGTACTTAGCTTTAAAATGAGTTGAAATCTCATTTCTGCCACTTCGTATGTAAAAAACAAACAAACAAAAACTATCCTAATCTCTTTGAGTCTCATGTTCTCTCTCTAGAGAAACACTTGACCAGAATGCTTAACACAGGATGAAATACTAGAGGCTATTTTAATTGGTCCTATGATTCCTTAAAATCCTATAATTCTATGTGCTTTTGATTCTGTCTATAGGAAAATTGGGAATACATAGCCAGCAGATTTTGAAAAAATAATATAGCAAAAGAAACACCAAGAAAAGCAGAGGAAAAAGTTTTAAAACATCAAGACAGGATTATAGAAATGTCATGGAAAAAGAAAAAAGTCTAAAAATAAGTATGGAAGTAAGCAGAAATACTAGCCTAAAGGGAAAACCAAACTGGGAAGTCAAATAATTTCCAAGACTTGCCTAATCTTGCTTTCATAAAACTTATAATCCTATGGCCAAACCTTTACTTTGCCCTAAAGCCTGTAATGGTAAAAATAAGATATTGGCAACCACTGAAATTGTCAAATTTATTAGGAGAAACTCTTGGACTAACCACATTTCTAACAATAACCTTAAATGAGAGTTAACATATAACTAGATTTGACTGTCTAAGTTAATCTGATTCTGACACATACCTTGATCCCAGAGCTGCACAGATCTCTATCAATCTATGCTGAGGAGCAAGAGAAGGGATCTGGAAGCCAGGCGGGCTGATGGTTTAACTGTGGGTCAGCTACTTTGTGAACTACGGGATGAGCCAATTAATCAACCTCTAAACCACAGTTACCTATGTAATAAACAGCAGGTTATAAGAACACAGATGTTGCGATGGCTTTATGGGGTGATACATGCATAGCACATAATAGGGGTTTAGCCCAGAATACAACACTCAACAGATATTAATCTCTTCCATCTATGTTTCCTTAGTTAACATAAATTTTTAAATCTGTAAAATCCCACCTGACTACAGATTCATCAGAACTCCCAGAATCTATTAAAGAAAAAGGTAAAATGCATTTTCAATCAATAATAATTGTATGGAATATTAAAAGCATAAGAAGGCACAGTGATGCATGCCTGTATTCCCAACTACCTGGGAGGCTGAGGCAGGAAGATCACTTGAGGCACACAGAAGTTTGAGGCCAGCTTGGGAAACAGTAAGACTCCACCTTCACCAAAAAAATTATGCATACTTGTGTGCAGACTTTAGACCATGTTTTTTTCTCTTTCTCTCTTTCTCTCTTTCTTTCTTTTCTTTTCTTTCTTTCTTTCTTTCTTTCTTTCTTTCTTTCTTTCTTTCTTTCTTTCTTTCTTTCTTTCTTTCTTTTTTAAAAAAACATAGGACTCATGCTTTGTTATAAAGCATTCCTTTGGGAGAATAACTGGGACCTTATTAGAATTAATATTAATTATACCTATTGGTAGATAATTAATGCAGTAAGAACTCTTACTTCCCTTACTCTGTATTTATTAAATACAAAGAAGAATAACTATAAAATTTGGCATCTGCAAGTAAACTGCAGTACACAAGTCATCCTAGCCAAACCCTATAAGATTGACTAAAAATGGTATTGTTAGCAGAACAGTGTCAAAGAGCATGATTTCTGGACCAAAACATGACGGGCAGTTCAAACAGCGGGTACAGTAGTACTCCTTATCCACTGTATGTGTGGAGAAGACACATTTGACCTGTTCTCTCCTCTCACCTCACAGCAACAATCAGCAACAAAGAAGGCTCCTGTGATCAAACATGTACAGGGTTTTTCCCACCAACAAGCAGGCAATCATTTCTGCAGATGACACAAACTGGGCGTCCTCTCATTCAGTTCTCACACACTGTCTGGAGATGGCATCCGATTCCACAGGTAAAGGGCTCAGTCCCATGAGACTGCCTCCCTACATCAGTCTTAGGTCTGAAACTCCAGACCTTCTGACCAACTGGCTTCAAACTGGGGTTCCTAGGACTCCTTCTTCAGGTTAAATTGAATTGCTGGAGTGGCTCAAAGTACTCAGGGAAACACATTTGCCAGTTCGCTATGAATGACATTACAAAAGATACAGAAGAAGAGATGCACAGTGCAAAGAATGGGGGAAGTGGCACGGAGATTCCATGCCCTCCCAGGACACACCACCCTGTAGAAACCTCCCATGCATTCAGCCATCTGGAAGCTCTCCAAGCCCAGTCACTGTGGGTCTTGATGAAAGCTTCATTACACTGGCATCACTGATTAATCACTGGCCATTGGTGACTGACAACCTTCAGCTCTTCTCTCCTCCCCAGAGTCTCCAGAGTGAGACAGAAGATCTCAACCCTCTAATCAATCATGTCTTCAGGATGGTGACCAGTTCCCATCCTGAAGCTATCTAGGGGCTTCCAGCCATCGATTATTAGCGTACAAAAAGATGTCACTTTGGAAATCCTAAGGATTTTAAGAATTGTACACCAAGAAATGAGTTAACATCCAGAGATTTTATATTTGCAGGTTTGATTTCTGTGGTTACAGTTACCAACAGTCAACTGTACTCCAAAAATATACATGGAAAACTCCAGAAATTAAGAGGTCATAAGTTTCAGTGTGCCATTCTGAGAGGCACAATGAAATCTTCAGCCCCCTCTATCCAGCCCAGGATGTGAATCGTCCTGCAGGGCATCCACACTGCACATGCTGTCCACCCATTAGTCATCAACATGGTCTCCTCCTGTATCCAGCCACCAACATGATTAAGGCCTGACGATCTAAGATCACTCAAACCTCTTGATGTTTTTTTTTTTTTTACTTAGACTCAGGGTCTGAATAGTGGCTGAACACTGCATGACAGTGCCTACGTCATTCACCTCACTTCATCTCATTACATAGACATTGTATCACTTCACATCATCACAAGAAAAAGGGTGAGAACGGTACAATATATTTCAAGAGACCATGATAACTTGTATTACAGTATATTAATTTTCTATTTGTAGTTATTGTTCATTTCCTACTGTGCCTAATTTATACATTAAATGTTATCACAGTTATGTATGTGCAGGAAAAACCAGTGTGTGCTTCAGTACCATTTGCGGTTTCAGGCATTCATTGTGGGGGGGTGGATCTTGGAATGTTATCTCCCGTAGTTAACGGGGAACTACTGCACGTATTTGGTTGTAACACAACACAGCCTCTCTAGCTCTTCAGTTAAAACTGCTGAGTTTAGGATAAAACACCCTATCACCAGAAGCCAGCAAAACATAGGAATCAGAGCAGCAACAGGGATCCTTGCAAAAACTTTCCAGCTACCAGTGGAGAAGAGCTCAAGGGAGATCAATGTGCTACTCTGGCTAACACTCTTCTGGGGAAGGTGCTGGGTGGTTTCCTTAGTTGCAGTTACATACTCTGCCCTACGTACAAGACCCAAATTCACCTGCCATTTTACCTCCCACAGAAAGAACCAGCGGAAAGGTCACTCCTTTAAGAGCTTATCTGCTCTGAACCACGCCTCACCTTCAGAGAGAAGCTTAGGAAACACTGGGGAGGTGTTCCAGGCTGCCAGGCAGGACTGTATGATGTGAAAAATATATAGAAAGAAATCAGTGCCCTCTTGCTGCCAGAATGTGCCAATGCTTGTCCCTTTCCCTAGTAGGAGAAAAAAATTCTTTTTCACTTCACGTAGAGCAGAACTGCCGTCCCTCATGACAGAGAATCTAGGGGCAGGTGAGTCATGACATCATAACACAGACTGTTTTCAAACTCATCCCTCAAAGGAAGAGGATCAGCGACGAACATATGTATCTACCTACGGCATTCACTGCCTGGCCTTCTTTCCAACCAAAGGTTAAGTATGAAAGACTTTGTGATTCCAGTTTTTTAAAGTGCAACCTCTTGAGCTTCTCCCCTTCCGTTGCTAGAGAGTCTATCTGGAGCCACCTCATACAGCAAGATGCTCCAGTTTGCGCTGTGTGGTACTGCACGGTGTCATTTTCCTCAACCCTTTCCATTATGCGGCAAAGGTCTATACAAATCATGTTTCCTAAGTATGTAAAGCATATGTCATCAGACCTTACAATGGTAAAGAAGCAAAAGAAAAACAAAAGCAAGGACAAAGAACATCTTAAACGACTACATTCAACTACCATGGAACTTTTTTACTTTTTTAACTATTCAAAAAGATATCGACTGTATTATTTCAACTATATGACTCCCTGAAAAAAGTAAAACTAGGAAGACAGATAAAAGATCAGTGGTTTCCAGCAGTTGCTAGGGAGAAAGGGAGAGATGAACAGGCACAGAACACAGCATTTTTAGGGCAGTGAAACTGTTCTGTCTATAATACATAAATACGTGTCATTACACATTTGTCCAAATTCACAGAATGTGCAGTATTAAGAATGAAGCCTGACGTCAACTACGAACTTTGAGTGATTATAATGTGTCAATGTAGGTTCATCAGTTGTAACAAATGTACCACTCAGGTGGAAAATGCTAATCACGGGGGAGGCAGTACATGTGTGGGAGGCATGGAACATAGGAGAAATCTCTATACCTTCCTCTCAATTTTGCTGTGAACCTAAAACTGCTATAAGAAATAAAGCAAATTATTTAAAAACATATTCACTGTCTATGCATCCCAGGATTTCCAGAATAAAAATTAAAATAAAAAATAAAAGATATTCACTGAATCTGTTATTATGATATATTTAAGCAGGACACGGTGACCCTAAAAATTGGAGATCATTAAAGACCAAAGTAACTAACAGCATGTGAGCATGGTTTCTCAAATTGCAGCATAGAAAATATGCAAAACAAATTTAATTGCAAGCTTAGGCAAGAAAATATTGATAAAATGACAGAATATCTTACCTTATTTCATAATTCTAAACAGGAATTTAGCACGATATGAAAACGAGATTATTTGCATAATCAAAATAAAAGATCATTTTTATTCTAATTTTAACTCAGAAATTATTATGCTTATTCAATTTAGCACTTTTACTGAAAGGTTAAAGAGATAAGAAGGACAGATTATAATGGCCTAATATTGCTATGGTAACTTTCATTCAAATACCTGTGAGTCACCAGAAGTAGCCAGCATTGCAACACAGGAGGGATCATACAACAGAAACTAGTACCAAGTTACCTTATCTTATAATAGTATTTGCTGTTAAAATGAAATTTTAAAACAGTACCAAAAATTAAGTTGGGGCTAAAACTGCTGTGCAGAAAAGACTTCATATAGCAGGCAAGAGACTGCCGTCCTTAGAAAGGCCTGCATGCAAGGCTGGCCCTTGGCTGGTGTTTAGGAAATTGGAATTGGGAGGGTTCCCACCGTGCCCTAAGACTGGCTCACGGTGTCTAAAGTGTTTACAGAAACAACGTGGTTAATCTGAACAATTGCTTTCCTTCTGGGAGTCTGGAATGTGGGTACCTGTGAGGGAGAGTAACCTCCACAAAAAACCCTGGGTGCTGAGTCTCTAACGAGACTCTGGTACTGGCAGACATCACTGCGCATGGGTTGTCAGAATGTGAGGCTGGGGGAACTAAGCAGATCCTGGGAACTCCACAAGAGAGAACTCCTGGAAGCTTGTGCCTTGGTTTCCTCCAGACTTGACCACAGGCACCTTTTCCCTCTCATTTTGCTTATACCCTTTCATTGTAATAAATTAAAGATCTGAATATGACTATTTGCTGAACCCTGTGAGTCCTTCTAGTGAATCACCAAACCTGGGGGTGGTCTTGGGAACCCCTGTCACAAATGCATTAGATAAGGTTTTTATGAAGTTGACATGGTATACGTGCGTGACTATAATCACAGCTATTTCACAGAATAACTTTCTCTAATCTGTTTTTGTTTTCTTTTCTTTCCTTGATATTTGACTTGGAGATTCCTGTATTTCTATATTCAATTGATTAAAGCCATAAAAGAAAGAAATGTGTTAGAAAATAATGTGAAACAAGCAGCAATCCCAGTTTCACCAGAATAAAAAAAGAGAATCTTGATGACTGACCATATGTTCTACAATATGAATGTTTCTAGAAAAAAAAAGAAAAGGTGGTCAAATTTCTGCAGTTTAACTGGGCTTAATTCCTTTTTATAATAATTGTGCAGGCCAGGTGTGGTGGCTCTTATCTGTAAAATTCTAGCATTTTGGGAGGCCGAGGCAGGAGGATCACTTGAGCCCAGAAGTTCCAGACGTCCAGACCAGCCTGGGCAATATAGTGAGAGAGGAAAAAAAAAAAAAAAAAAAAAAAAAAAACAACCTTAAAAGGAAAATTAGCCAAGCATGGTGGTGTACACCTGTAATCCCAGCTACCTGGGAGGCTGAGGTGAAAGGATCATTTAAGGCCAGAATGCAGAAGTTGCAAGGAGCCAAGATAGATCACACCACTGCACTCTAGTACTGGCAACAGAAGAAGGGAGATCTGTCTCAAAAATAAATAAATAAATAATAAATAAATGATTGTGTATCCGGCTAGATGTAACTACACATGGCTATAGTCCCAGCTATTCAGGAGGATGAGGTAGGAGGACTGCTTGAGCCCAGAAGTTCAAGGCTACAGTGACCTATGATTGTACCACCAAATAGACACTGTATTCTAGCCTGGGCAACATAGAGAGAACCCATCTCTTACAATAATAATTAATTAATTAGTTGTGCATCATTCAAGTAACTTGTATAACTGGAGAAAAACATAACCACTGAATATAGTATAATAGTTTACTACTGATCATAGAGTTCCTTTTACTTGCTTCTAATCTTTTTATTTCTTATAAAACTAAAACCACGGTTCACCCATTGAAGGCAGTTCATCACAGAACACGTCAAAAAGCCAAAAGGATTGCATCCAAACTGTAGGATGTGTTACCCACTGCTCCCTGCAGACAGTGGATTTGGTCATTAAGAATCAGCAGGACTTTTAACTTAGTGTGTGTGTGTGTGTGTGTGTGTATGCGCACACCGGAACGCACATGTGTATGTGCGTGTGCGTGTGTAAACTATGACAGATAAAACCATTTTGCTTATATAAGAATATGTAACATAACTTGTGCTTCTCACAAAGGAATTGCTTTTCTGTCTTCTACACTCAGTAGGTATCTTCAAAAAATAATCGCCAATTCGTATGGGTGCACACTGGTTCAGTTTTACAGTTCTTATGGCCATTTATTTATTCTACGAGAAAGGGATTGTTGAGTTCCTGGTTCTACAGGTAGTTACTTTCTTAGTGACACAAATTAGTAGGTAATACAGTTCATCCTTGAACAGCAAGGGTTTGAACTGCAGGGGTTCATTTATATGCAGATTTTCTTCTGCCTCTGCAACCCAGAGACAGCAAGACCAACCTCTCTTCTTCCTTCTCAGCCTGATCAACCTGAAGATGATGAAGATGAAGGCCTTTCTCAGGATCCATTTTTGCTTTATGAAAAGTCAATATATTTTTCCTGCTGATTTTCTTTCTAAAAACAGCTTCATTTCTCTAGCTTACTTTATTGTAAGAACACAGTATATAATAACGCAGCACAAACAAAATAGGTGTTAATCGACCGTTTATGTTATCAGGAAGGCTTCCAGTCAATAGTGGGCTATTAGTAGCTAAGTTGGGAAAATCAAAAGTTATACTTAGATTTTCAGCTGCACTGGAATCAGAGTCCCCAATCCCCACATTATTCATGGGTCAACTGTAATTATTTTTTTACTAAATATAAACAATTTATTATAAAAATAAACAATTTATTATAAAAATGAACTAGAAGACCCATATGTATAACAAGTCCAATTTGTTACAATGTGACTACAGAGAAAACATAAATATTATATAGGATTTTAGGGGTCATAATGAAGTAAATGAATTTTTTTCAGATAATGCTGTTTGAGATTATAAATTAGCTGCAACTACCTTCTTAAATAACTCTGAATTCCAAACTAAAGAAGTTAAATTTAAAAATTAATTTATGTATATGTATATACACATGCAATTTACACATATTTTTAAACTGGTCTTTTTTGATTAACACTACCTTAATCTTACATGTTACTTTTTTTAAATCAAGAGTGGGACCACCAAGAGAAATGAGAAATTCACTATCAGAGGTCTTACGTGGATTGCCTTTTTTTTTTTTTTTTTCAGATGGAGTCTCGCTGTGTTACCCAGGCTGGAGTGCAGTGGCGCGATCTCGGCTCACTGCAAGCTCCGCCTTCCGGGCTCACGCCATCCCCCTGCCTCAGCCTCCGAGTAGCTGGGACTACAGGCGCCCGCCAACGCGCCCGGCTAATTTTTTGTATTTTTAGTAGAGACAGGGTTTCACCGTGTTCGCCAGGATGGTCTTGATCTCCTGACCTCGTGATCCGCCTGCCTCGGCCTCCCAAAGTGCTGGGATTACAGGCGTGAGCCACCGCACCCGGCCTGGATTGCCATTTTTAAGAATCTTCTCTTTATGTTCCAAAATTTGCTGTCGAATTCTATGTATAAACAAGTAATAAATAAAATTGCTATTTCAATACTGAAATAAAACTATTTACCATATTAAATTCTTAATGTTTGCTAAATGTATAATCAGACTGATTCTTTTTTCCTCGCTGGCTATAATAAAATACATCTTCGCACATCAACATACTTCTGTATCTATTGTCACCTTCAGTGGTCACATATTATTCCATCCTATGGATGCAACTGAAATTTACTCATAAGATTCATTCTATGGGTTCTTTTTAAAATAAGTGCTGTGAAAAACAAAGGGCATGTATCTATTTCCCAAGGGTATTCAGTAAAATGGAATTGAAGGGTAACGGGCATACACATGTTTTAAATGTAGTACTTACCACCATGTTATGTATTTAAAAAGTAATCAGCAACTTAAACTTTAAGCAGCGTATAAAACATCCTCACACATATTGTGGATAGAGAACAGTTTCATTCCTCTTTTAATTTAAATTCTTATACCAGAAACGCAAAGGCTTTTTTTTCTATGTACATAAGTAACTTGTAGATCTGCCAAAAAAGTACTTTGCCCACTTTCAGAGTTTTTGATTATTTGATTTGAAAGAATTCCCTGTAAAACGAAGATGCACTTTTCAAGCCAGGCGCAGTGGCTCGCACCTGTAATCCCAGCACTTTGGGATCTCGGCTCACTGCAAGCTCCCCCTCCCGGGTTCCCGCCATTCTCCTGCCTCAGCCTCCAGAGTAGCTGGGACTACAGGCGCCCGCCACCACGCCCGGCTATTTTGTTGTTGTTGTTGTTGTTGTTGTTTTAGTAGAGACGGGGTTTCACCGTGTTAGCCAGGATGGTCTCAAACTCCTGACCTCCTGATCCACCCACCTCGGCCTTCCAAAGTGCTGGGATTACAGGCGTGAGCCACCGTGCCCAGCCCTAAAATTTTTAAAAATGTCATTACAATAGTAAAAGACAGTAGGTGTCAAGCAAAACTGTTAAAACCTTGATTTTTTCATTCGGCTTATGTAAACTTGATAAACGCAGAAAGAGCTCACATTTTGAGAAAAATGTGTCTTCCCATTCAAGAACACAGAACCCACCTCCCACTTCCAAGTTTCCCTCTAAGAACCTTCAGTAAGGAACCGATCTACACAGGTGGATACGGATAAAACGGACAGTTTTAGGTGAGAACTTTTCGCTACTAAAAATGACTCACGGTGTTTTTGTTTTTGTTTTTGTTTTGAGATGGAGTCTCCTCTGTCACCCAGGGTGGAGTGCAGTGGCGTGATCTTGGCTCACTGCAAGCTCCGCCTCCCGGGTTCACGCCATTCTCCTACCTCAGCCTCCCGAGTAGCTGGGACCGCAGGTGCCCGCCACCACGCCCGCCTAAGTTTTGTATTTTTAATAGAGACGGGATTTCATCGTGTTAGCCGGGATGGTCTCGATCTCCTGACCTTCTGATCCGCCTGCCTCGGCTTCCCAAAGTGCTGGGATTACAGGCTTGAGCCTCCGCGCACGGCTGACTCACGGTATTTTTTGATAGGGGAATGAGCTCTCTCATTAGGCACCTCCTATAATGTATATAACACCATGATTTAAACGTGTAGGTTAAAAATAAAAACACTGTATATGCTTCGCTTTGTGAGTTACATCACTCACATTCTCCACCAAGTGCTCCGGCCGGGGAATTATGAGGGATGCAGAGCAGCTGAGGCTCCGTTTGGCACCGCCGCTCCGAGGGCGTCCTGCGCCCTCCAAGGCCCGATCCCAGGGGCTGCGGGGAAGCCGGGCCCGGGGACCCC
>NW_012103876.1:36392-37803 GCF_000951045.1 Mandrillus leucophaeus
ACAGTCTGGGGTTGCCCCTTCCCCCACCCGCCCCACCGCTTCCCGTGCCAGGACGGGCAGTTTGCAGCTGCACCTCTGGCACTGGCGCGGGATGGCGGAGCTTCCCTTGAATGATGTCGGGGTCGCCGAGTGCACAGCCTACCCGGGCTGAGGGTCCTCTCCTCCTGGACACCTCTCCGGATCCTGGACCCTGGCGCTGGGCAATCCACATGGATGAGACTGATCTGCTGCTGGTGAAGCCGACCGCCTGACTTTGTTGTGGGCGACTGGCCCCAGAATCCGCGCTGCTGGGGATAGGGGCCTGGTCTGCGGTGTCCAGCCACTCACTGCCCGCGCGCCACATCTAGGCTGGTGGCTGCAGCTGCAGCTCCGCACCTGCGGGGGCTGGCGGGCCTGGTACCTGATATCATCAGGGTCAAGTGCACCGCCCACCCACCTGAGGGTCTGCTCTGCCTTGGCCTCCTCCGAGAGCGCAGGGGCCACCGGGGTGGCAATTTAGGAATGCCTAAACTGAAGGAAATATCCTTTCTCTGTCTTTAAGAAATAAGTGGCTTTTGTTGTTGTTGTTTTTGTTTTTGCGAGATACCCAGCTACAGCAGAAAACAAAGGGGATGCCAAGGTGAAGGTCCACAGCCAGTTCCTCTATTGATGACCTCCAGGCATTAATGTTCAATCTAACTGCTTTGGTTGGCACTTTCACCTCAGCACTTACAGATGCCTACAGATCTGTTCAATTGCATCGCATGGATTCTGAATTATTTAATACCCAATTATTTCATAATTTAATACCCAAACTATTTTAACAGTTTACCATCTCTGCAATCCTAAAGTAATTTTTTCTTTGTTTATAAAACAATCGCTATAGTAAAATCAAAATCACAAAACACTTCCACATTTCATTGGGTTAAAAAAGCATTAAAACATTATACATAAAAGATAAAAAATATATTTGTTTCATCCTAAAACTATGGCTTTGCAACATTTTTTTACATTTAGCTACATTCTTACGATTCTTTAACTTTTCACCGTTATTTTATCTATTTTTAAAACAATGCATACCAGTGTTTAAAAAATAAATGCAGCATTTCATCTAGGGCTGAATATATAACACTGGTCAGCTTTTTCAGCATCGTGCAGGTGTGGGCCTCAGGCTGCTTTGTATTTACTTATATCAAATGACATGACCATCTTAAGTGCACAGATACCATCTTCTCGGCTTCTTTCTTCTCCCCCAAAACTATTTAATGTTGCTTTAATGGCAACGTCAATTTAACTAGTTTTGTAATTTCTGTATTTGTCACATAACATATCAGTTCTTTTTTTTTTTTTTTTTAAAGGAAAGCATATAGTCTTAGTTGCTGGGCCAGTTCTTCTGAATCAATTTGAAATCACCTTTTTTCTCTTTCATAAT
>NW_012103876.1:45179-45919 GCF_000951045.1 Mandrillus leucophaeus
AAAAAAAAAAAAAAAAAAAAAGACCAAAGTCCCTTTCAGTTACTGTATCCAACCCAAAGTGGGACTACAGGCGTGCACCACCATGCCCAGCTAATGTTTTGTATTTTTTAGTAGAGATGGGGTTTTACCACGTTGGCCAGGAGGGTCTCGATCTCCTGACCTCATGATCTGCCTGCCTTGGCCTCCTAAAGTGCTGGAATTACAGGCGTGAGCCATGGCGCCTGGCCTTGCCTGATCTTTTTAAAGATCATACCATACCTACTCAAAGCACACACCAAATTATACGGAAAAAAAACTTACAGAGAGAGATCCTCAGCTTCCTGCAGGACAATGCTAACTCAATTTTCTTTGGTCATACTGAGGAGTTCTGATCAGATACCCTCTGGTAGAAGAGCACATAGGCATTCCAGTATCTTCAGCATACACCACTGTACAGGTCTGCATTATAATAACACATTAAGGAAGAGGTCAGTAAAAGTTTTTCTTGTCTTGAAAATCTAAAACAGAGGGTCCATAAATCCAGCAAAAATAACTACTCGCTAAACTTGTTAAATGCAAAATATAAATCAAATGTGGGTCTCTTGGAGTACTGCTCAGAATGGAGCTCAGGGTACTTCAGTTCTGGGACTAAAACCAATCCCTTACTTGGGAGTGATACTGGAGGGGAAGGAAGAAGCAAGGGAGTTGTTCAGTAATGGAGTAAGGAAAAGAAATAGCCTAGAAAAGTCTACGTTTAAGCA
>NW_012103876.1:47364-52084 GCF_000951045.1 Mandrillus leucophaeus
TTAAAAAAACAAGCATCCTGGCTGGGCGCAGTGGCTCCTGGTTGTAATCCCAGCACTTTGGGAGGCTGAGGTGGGAGGATCTCATTGAGCTCCAGAATTTGAGACCGGCATGGGCAATATGGCAAGACCCCGTGTCTCTACTGAAAATACAAAAATTAGCCAGACGTGGTGGTGTATGCCTGTAATCCCAGCTACCCAGGAGGCTAAGGCAGGAGATTCACTTGAATCTGCAAGGTGGAGGTTGCAGTGAGCTGAGATCGTGACACTGCATTCCAGCTTGGGTGACAGAGCAAGACTGTCTCAAAAAAAGAAAGAAAGAGAAAGAAAGGAAGAAAGGAAGAAAGAAAGAAAGAAAGAAAGGAAGAAAAGAAAGAAAGAAGGAAAGAAGGAAGGAAGGAGAAAAAGAAAGAAAGAAAGAGAAAGAAAAAACTGTTAATTGTTTTAAAAACAAAATCATTCCCAACGTATGTTCCCTCACATTCCTAAATTTTTGCAAGTGCTGTCTCTTCTATCTACGAAAAGTGTTTCCACTTCATTTCCTGCAAACGTTGATGTTACATAACACTCAACTCTGACCTACAAAGAATAAGTCTGGCTTCCTATGACGTTCCAGGAGAAAGTGCAAGGCAGCTTGAAAAGCATCCTCCCATCCCGGGTCTGGTATTCCAGTGCACCCACAACTTCCCTCCCTCTTGCAGGTCCCAACACATACTGAGCTGCTCAAGGCTCCATCGCTGGGCTCACATTCTTCTCATTGCTGGAATGGAATGACCTTCCTCTGCTTGCTTCACTTGGCTCGATAGCTTTTAAGGTTCTCTTTTAAATTTTACCACCAGGCCCTAAATTTCATCCGCCATACATGAGGATGATCCTAGGTGGACATCAGAACCCAATTGGACATCCTGTCTCCAGGTGGATAATAGGCCCCCCGTGGAAGTCCAGCCCCAGGTTGACACCAAGGCTCCAGGTAAACACCAAGCCCAAGGTGAGTATTAGGCTTCCAGTAAACACCAGGCCCATGTGGATTACTAGGCCTCTGGCAGACGTCAGGTCCCAGGTGTACCTTCGGGCCCCAGGTGAGTATCTATGCCCCAGCTGAACATCAGTCAACAGGTGGATGCCCAAGCCCTTGGTAAACACCAGACAACAAATGAACATCAGGCCCCAGAGAAACATTTGGTCCAGGTGGATACCTAGGTGGCCTGGTGAACCTCAGGCTCCTGATAAACACCCAGGCCACAGAAAGGTAACAGGCCACACCTAAACACCCAGGCCTCAGGTGGGTATCAGAGCCCCAGCTAAATACCAGGCCCCAAGTGGACACTGAACTCAGGTGCCAGGCTGACACCCAGGCCCAGTTGCACACCAGGTCATAGGGGAACATCAGGCCCCGAGAGGATACTCAAGCCCCAAGTAGGTATCAGACTGCAGGTGAACACCCATCCCCAGAAGAACACCCAGAACACCCATCCCCAGAGGCTACGCAAGCCCCAAGTAGCCATCAGGCCCCAAGTGAACACCAAGCCCGACGTGGATATCAGAACCCAGGTAGGCACCCGGCCTAGGGAGTACTCCTAGGCCCCAGGTAGACAAGGTCCCACGTGCACACGTGGCACCAGGTGAATAATCAGTCCCAATGTGGACAGAGGATCCCAGGTGAACATCAGGCTCAAGGCTGACAGCCAGGCACCAGGTTTACATGAGGACTCAAGTGAAAACTTCACTCCGAATGAACATCAGACCCCAGGCGAAATTCAGACCCAAGTGAATACCAAGTGATACCTAGGCTCCACTTGGACAGCTAGTCCCCAGGATTTCAGGCCCTAGGGTGACACCCAGGCTCCAGGTGGACACCAGGCTCATGGAAGAAATTAAGATACAAGTTGACACCTAGGAACTCGGTAAACACAACGGCACACGTAAATTACTAGGCCCCAGGTGAACACCCACGCCCCAGGTTGACACCAGGCCCCAGGTGAACATCAGGTCCCAGGGTGACATTAGGCCTCACGCAGGTACCTAGATGCCTGGTGAACGTGAACATCAGGCCACAGATTGAAACCAAAGCCACAGAAGGGTATCAGACCCCATGTAAACACCCAGGCCCCAGGTGGGAATCAAGACCCCCCGGTAAACACCAGGCTCCTAGTAGACATTAAGGCCCAGCACAACGCCTGGCCCCAGGTGAACAACAGGCCTAAGGTAGCTATCAGGACCCAAGTGGACATCAGGTCCCAGGGTGACATTAGGCCTCACGCAGGTACCTAGATGCCTGGTGAATATCAGGCCACAGATTGAAACCAAAGCCACAGAAGGGTATCAGACCCCATGTAAACACCCAGGCCCCAGGTGGGAATCAAGACCCCCCGGTAAACACCAGGCTCCTAGTAGACATTAAGGCCCAGCACAACGCCTGGCCCCAGGTGAACAACAGGCCTAAGGTAGCTATCAGGACCCAAGTGGACACTGAACTCAAGGTATGTACATCAGGTGTACCATAGTAACCCACATGGGGCCTGGTGTTTACCGGTGTCCAGCGTCCCAGTTGGACACCAAGTCACACGGGGACACAGACCCCAGGTGGACACCCAGTCTCAGGATGGAAATCAGGCCCTAGTTAAACAGAAGGCCCCAGGTGAACATCAGGCCCCTGGTGGACACCCAGGCCCCAGATGGATACCAGGCCCCAGGTGGACATCAGACCCAAGGTAAATACCCCAGGCAGGTTATTGGTCCCAGGAAAACACCCAAACCCCAAGGAGAAATCAGACTGCAGGTGAACTCTGGTCTGCAGGTGTGCATCAGGCTGGGCATCCATCTGGGACCTGTGTTCACCGGGGGCCTATGTCCACCTTGGGCCTGCTGTTCATCTATGGCCTGGCGTTCACCTGGGTCCTGAGTCAACCTGATGCCTGATACCCACCTGGGACCTACACAGTCACCTTGGGGCCTGGTAGTCACTTGAGGGCTGGTGTCCTCCTAGGGCCTGATGTCAACCTGCAGTGTAGGCATCCACCAGGGACCTGATGTCCACCTGACGTCTGAGGTTCGACTGGGGTTTGGTGGCCACCTGGAGCCTGGTATCCATCTAAAGCCTGGGTTCTGCTTGGGGCTTGGATGACTGGGCACGAGTAAACAGATCCTCCATCCCCTGGAGATCAAGATTCCCACGGGACCAGGGCAGCAAGAATTGCTAAGTTTGGGTGCCCCTAGAGTGGATTCCTCAGAGGTCCTCATTAGAGACACATAGATGGTGTTCTTGTTTGTACTCTGTCTGGGCACAGAGCTATCTCGGGGCAAGGGGGAACTCAGCTTCGTGTACAAACTTGTTGCTTGAGCTTGGACACTCAACTTCATTTTTCCAGGTTTGTTTCTCTACCTGAGAAGTAAGGGAGTCAGGCAAGCAAAGCTCATGATTTCCAAAGTTCTAATATTCCATGAATCTATGATTCCATAATATTATCAATGCTTATTCATTTTTATCAAATATATATTTTATAAAATTGATTCACTCCTGTACAAATATTTATTTTCAAAAGTTTCTTCTTGGGCTGAGATCTGAGAAGGATTTAATAACTTAGTCTCAGGTGCCCTTAGCTTTATTATACTCTCAGCATTTGATAAAGTAGGTAATGAAAAATATGGAAGAAGTTTTGTTTAAACAATGAAGAAATGTATACAATAAAGAAATGCATGCATGTAAATACATATGTTTCTACCCTATAAAGCCAAAATGTATACACTTCTTTTTTAATCAAAACCAGGGTAATTGGGATATCCATCACCTCAAATACTAAAAATACAAAAAAAAAAAAAAAAAAAAGTTAGCCTAGCCGGGCATGGTGGTGCAGGTCTGTAGTCCCAGCTACTCAGGAGGCTGAGGCAGGAGAATCACTTGAACCTGGGAGGCAGAGATTGCAGTGAGCCGAGATCACACCACTGCACTCCAGCCTGGGCGACACAGCAAGACTCTGTCTAAAAAAGAAAAAATCAAAATGTAAAAAAAAATCCAGTTGGTAAAATTTTTTAAGAGTTCAGAATTCCCACATCAAAAAGAAAACTAAAACCAAATGGTTTATAAATTAAAGAAAAAAATATGAAAACTAGCCTTAAATGCTTTTATTATCTATGAGGAAATAGGAAAGTAAATAAAAAGTATTTTTATTTCAAAATTATTTTGTCAAATAAATATGTTAACATCGCTTTAAAAGTTTTTGTTTGTGGCCAGGCACGGAGGCCTGTAATCCCAGCACTTTGGGAGGCTGAGACGGGTGGATCACCTGAGGTTGGGAGTTTGAGACCAGCCTGACGAACATGGAGAAACCCTGTCTCTATCAAAAATACAAAATCAGCCAGGCGTGATGGTGCCTGCCTGTAATCCTAGCTACTCAGGAGGCTAAGGAAAGAGAACTGGTTGAACCTGGGAGGTGGAGGTTGCGGTGAGCCGAGAATAGATAAAGAAGATGTGGTGTATATACACAATGGAATATTGCCCAGCCATAAAGGAATGAAATCCTGTCATTTGCAACAACATGGATAGAACTAGAGGTCATTATCTTATGTGAAATAAGCTAAGCACAGAAAGACAAATATCCCATGTTCTCATTCACATGTGGGAGCTTAAAGAGTGGATCATGGAAGTAGAGAATAGAATGATGGTTACCATCTATTCATCCATTGATGGACACTTAGGTTGATTCCATGTCTTGGCTATATATCC
>NW_012103876.1:52134-54496 GCF_000951045.1 Mandrillus leucophaeus
CACCACTGCACTCCAGCCTGGGCGACACAGCAAGACTCTGTCTAAAAAAGAAAAAATCAAAATGTAAAAAAAAATCCAGTTGGTAAAATTTTTTAAGAGTTCAGAATTCCCACATCAAAAAGAAAACTAAAACCAAATGGTTTATAAATTAAAGAAAAAAATATGAAAACTAGCCTTAAATGCTTTTATTATCTATGAGGAAATAGGAAAGTAAATAAAAAGTATTTTTATTTCAAAATTATTTTGTCAAATAAATATGTTAACATCGCTTTAAAAGTTTTTGTTTGTGGCCAGGCACGGAGGCCTGTAATCCCAGCACTTTGGGAGGCTGAGACGGGTGGATCACCTGAGGTTGGGAGTTTGAGACCAGCCTGATGAACATGGAGAAACCCTGTCTCTATCAAAAATACAAAATCAGCCAGGCGTGATGGTGCCTGCCTGTAATCCTAGCTACTCAGGAGGCTAAGGAAAGAGAACTGGTTGAACCTGGGAGGTGGAGGTTGCGGTGAGCCGAGAATAGATAAAGAAGATGTGGTGTATATACACAATGGAATATTGCCCAGCCATAAAGGAATGAAATCCTGTCATTTGCAACAACATGGATAGAACTAGAGGTCATTATCTTATGTGAAATAAGCTAAGCACAGAAAGACAAATATCCCATGTTCTCATTCACATGTGGGAGCTTAAAGAGTGGATCATGGAAGTAGAGAATAGAATGATGGTTACCATCTATTCATCCATTGATGGACACTTAGGTTGATTCCATGTCTTGGCTATATATCCACCAGCGAGATTTCTGGATCATCCATAAGCTTATGGATCATAAGGTAGCTTAGCTTGTCAAGCACCCTCCAAGTTGTTTACCGTAATGGTTGTACTACTTTACATTTCCATTAACAGTGTGTAAGCATTCTCTTTCTCTCCATCTTCACCAGCGTTCGTTATTTATTTATTTTTTATTCTATTTTATTTTTTGAGATGGAGTCTCGCTCTGTTGCCCAGGCTGGAGTACAATGGCACGATCTCAGCTCACTGCAACCTCTGCCTCCCAGGTTCCAGCCATTCTCCTGCCTCAGCCTCTGGAGTAGGTGGGACTACAGGCATGCACCACCATGCCCGACTGATTTATCTATTTTGAGTAGAGATGGGTTTTCACCATGTTGGCCAGGCTGGTCTCAAACTCCTGACCTCAAGGATCCACCTCAAGCAGCCTCCCAAAGTGCTGGGTTTACATGGGCATGAGCCATCGCTCCCAGCCTATTTTTTAAGTAATAGCCTTTTAGACTGGGGCGAGATGATATCTCATTGTGGTTTTGATTTGCATTTCTGTGATGATTAGTGATGTTGACCATTGTATGTCTTCTTCTGAGAAATGTCTACTTAGGTCTTTTACCCATTTTAATCAGATTATTTATTTTTTCCTATTGAACTGATATATATTCTGGTTATTAATCTCGTGTCAAGTGAGTAGTTTGCAAATATTTTCTCCCATTCTGTGGGTTGTCTCTTCACTCTGTTGATTGCTTCCTTTGCTGTGCAGAAGCTTCCAGGCTTCATGCAATCCTATTAGTCTATTTTTGCTTTTGTTGCCTGTACTTTCAAGATCTCATCCCCAACAATCTTTACCCAGATCAACATCCTGTAGCATTTCCCCAATGTTTTCTTCTAGTAGTTTCATACTTCCAGGTCTTACATTTAAGTCTTTAATCCATTTTGAGTTGATTTTTATATATGGTAAGAGAGGGGAGTCTAGTTTCTTTCTTCTGCATGTGGATATCCAGTTTACCCAGCAGCACTGATTGGAGAGACTGTCCTTTTTTCTGGTGTATATTCTTGGTGCCTTTGTTGAAAATAAGTTTATAATAAAAGTGTGGATTTATTTTTGGGTTCTCTAGTCTGTTCCATTGATCCGTGTGTTGGTTTTTATGATAGTACCATGCTGTTTGAGTTACTATAGCTTTGTAGTATACATATTCTTATTTTATGCCCAAGGAGCAATTACACATACTGACCATTTTCTTGGCTACAACAAAAACTTAAATAAATTCCCTAAACATTGATTTCATTAGGTATATTCTCTTCAGGCTTATTTGGATTTATGAAACCAAATATTGGATTTATGGAGCCAAAAATCATAAATCCAAAATCAAAATATACCCAGCACTTTGGGAGGCTGAGGCAGGTGGATCATCTGAGGTTAAGAGTTCAAGACCAGGCTGGCCAACATGGTGAAACCTAGTCGTTACTAAAAATACAAAAATTAGCCAGGCATGGGGGAGCACACCTGTAGTCCTAGTTACTTGGGAGGCTGAGGTGGGAGGATTACTTGAACCTGAGAGGCAGAGGTTGTAGTGAGCCA
>NW_012103876.1:59776-67167 GCF_000951045.1 Mandrillus leucophaeus
TCAGTCTCTTGAGTAGCTAGGATTACAGGCCACATGCCACGATGCCCAGTTAAAATATTTTTTTGTAGAGATAGGGTCTGCCTATGTTGCTCAGGCTGGTCTTGAACTCCTGCCTCGGCCTCCCAAAGTATTGGGATTACAGGTATGAGCCATTGCGCCCTGCTACATTTGGCATTTATTCTGACGTTATCCTTCCCATAGTCTAAAATTAATTTTTCCAGGTTTTTGAGTTATAATTGATACATAATAAAATTACCAATTTAAATGTACACTTTGATGAGTTTTGATAATTTTGGGCAGTTATGTAATCATCATCACAAGATACAGAAAATTAGAAACTCTGAGGTGAAAAAAGGGGAAAAGATAGAATAAAAAGATACAGAAAGTTTCCATCACCCTAAAAAGTTTTTTTGAGTTCATTTGCAGCTGATCCTTTCCCATTGATCTGCTTTCTTCCATTGTAGTTTTAGCTTTCCTAGAACTTGGTCTAGATGGAATCACACAATATGTGGTCTTTTGCATTTGGTTTCATTCACTTAGCATGATGTCTTTGAGATTCATCCACGTTGTTGATGTATTACTAATTCGTTGCATTTACTAGCACTGCGTTCCTTTTTGTCGCTGAGTAGTATTCTGTAGTAAGGAGGTCCACAGTTTTTATATCGGTTCAACAGTTGATGGAAATTTGAGTTGTTCCAGTTTGGAGCTACTATATATGATGATGTATGCATATCTGTATATATGTATAGAGCATGTGTATAACACTGCCATGTACGTTTCTGTAATGTCTGTGTGTAGGCATATATTTTCATTTTTCTTGTAATATGATTGCTGTGTCATATGATAAATGCATTTTTAACTTTGTAAGATACTGCAATATCATTTTGCAAAAATGACTATAATTTTGCGTTCTTATCAGCAAGGGAGAAGGAAAGGAAAAACTACTTGGATAAACAACTAAGAGACCAGTCCTCAGAGAAGCTGCTTGTCTGAAAAAATCACAGCTACGGCAAAAGTCGAGCAGCCTGGGGAAAATTGAGACTGCAGCTGCAGAGCTAAGCCACAAATAAGCAGACTGCCTGGCCAAGTCCAACACAGAAGCCCTTTGTTGTTTGATTAACAAGCTCCCAGGAAAATGTTTCCTCGCCTTTTTAGACGTGTGCACAGTGGGTTCTGTGGGACCTTGCACAGGGAGGAGGGCGGCTTACCTAAAACAAACCCACAGTCATACAAACAAAAAAAGCAGCACTTTGTCATGGCCTAGAGACACACCCATAGCTGCATTAAGATAAGGGGAACTGCACAGACAGCTTTATTGATGAGTTACTCAAACTGCTACAGAGATGATAGGAATTTCTTATAAAAGCTTTTGAATTCAGCGGGGCATGGTGGCTCACACCTGTAATCCCAGCACTTTGGGAGGCCAAGGCAGGCGGATCACAAGGTCAAGAGATGAGACCATCCCGGCTAACACGGTGAAATACTCTACTAAAAATACAAAAAAATTAGCCAGATGTGGTGGCACGTGCCTGTAATGCCAGCTACTCGGGAGGCTGAGGCAGAGAATTACTTGAACCCAAGAGGCGGAGGTTGCAGTGAGCTGAGATCGTGGAGATTGCGTCACTGCACCCCAGCCTGGGCGACAGAGCAAGACCATCAAAAAAAAAACCAAACAAAAAAAATCAAGTTACCATGTAAGTGTAAGTCTATTTTCAGAATTTTTGCTTTGTTTCAGCTGTCTCTATGTCCAACGTATACCAATACTAACTATACTGTCTTGATTACTAAAGCTTTATGTTAAATTTTGAAATCAAGTAGTGTAAATGATCTGACCTTGTTCTTATTTTTCAATTCTATTTTGGTTATTTTAGGTCCTTTACTTTTCTATATAAACTTTTAAATTAACTTGCCAATTTCTTCAAAGATGCCTGTTAAGATTTTGATTTGGATTAGATTGAGCAATTTGGGTAGAATTAATTTATTTCTAAGTGTTTCACTTTCCAATGTTATCCCAAATTGAGTAAGTTTTATTTCCTAATTATTTTATTTTCTAACGGATAGAAACATAATTGATTTTTATATATTGACCTTGTATTCTAAAATTAACTTATTAATTCTAGGAACATTTTTATAGCTTCAGTCTTTCTTTCTTTTCTATAATTTACTTTTCTTTTTTTTGTAGAGATGGGGTCTCACTTTATTCCCCAGGCTGGTCTCAAACTCCTGAGCTCAAGTGGTCCTCCTGCCTTGGGATCTCAAAGTGCTGGGATTACAGACATGCATGAGCCACTGCACCCGGTCCCATCTTACTTCCTATGCAGATAGACATGTGCACTAAAGCAAGGCTCAGCAAACTTGTATGTAAGGAGCCAGAGAGTAAAACCTTTAGGTGATGCCGGTCTCTGTTGAGATTACTCAGTGCTGCCATTAGAGCCTAGAAGCAGCCACAAGCAATATGAAACAAATGGTCAGGCTATGTTCCAATAAATCTTTATTTTAAAGAGCAAGTGGTTACCAGCTTCTGTTGGGAGGAGTTAAAAAACATTTTTAAAAACTGAAGAAAAAAACAGGTGGAGGGCTGGCTTTTGCTTAGAGGCTACAATTTGCCAAGTCCTGTTCTGAAGGGTTTTTTTTTAATTTTTAATTTTTGTGGGTACATAATAGGTGTACATATTTGTGGGGTACATGAGATGTTCTGATGCAGGCATGCAATGTGAAATAAGCGCATCATGGAGAGTGGGGTATCCATCCCCTCCAGCATTTGTCCTTTGTGTTACAAACTGTTCATGAGTTCTATATACATGAAGTCATACAATGTGCATTCTTTTGTCTGATTTCGTTAAATTAGCATAATTATTCTGAGATTCACCCATGCTGTAGCTGTAGTTTATTATTTTTTGTTGCTCAAAAAAATTCCATTAAATGGCTATGCCAGAATGAAGTCACTCTTGTTAGATCCAGGCAAAATAGGGCCAGGAAGGCATGAAGCGGGGTGGAGGGAGCTCATGCTTGCATGTCTGAGATAAGAACTGTTTGCAAGGACTTTCTTAAAGCCCCACAAGAAAGCCCTTCACATCCTGCCTGCATCTCCTGCTTCGCATGGCTTGCACGTTTTGCACATATACATAGATTTCCATGACAAGGCTTATTGCTAGGCATTCTTTAGGACTTAGGACTGCAGTGATTCTGGTAAGACGCTCTTGGAAGAACACTTTCCAGTAACATCACCTCGGTCAATGCAAACTGATGGCAAATCTGGCTTTGAGCCAGAGAAACCAATGAACTCTGTTTCCAAGCAGTTATGTGAACACCTCTCTTTCTGCCAATAAAAGCTTCCTCTCTTCCCCTTCCCTCACCGGGTGCCCCTGTGGCTTGCCATAGGCCATTCTAGGTCATAATCCTCTTTCCTATTCCCAGTAAATTCATCGTGTTTGGAGACAGTTTTCTCTGAAGTCTTTTTTTAGGTTGACATGATCTGGTGTCAGAAGTGCTCCAGAGGCAAAATGACTTTTGGAGGGACTGGCGGCGTCCGGAGCTAGGGAGATGCCACAGTTGAACCCTTTGCAGCCTCCACCTCCCCGGGTCCGCTTTTCTCTGCCCGGGTAAATCTTTCAGGCCGAGCTCCTGCCCTTTGATAGCAGCTCCCTGTTGGTCTTATCTGGGGTCTGCTTGGACGAAGGCACCTTCACAAAGAATCCTGCATCCCTTCTAGGGCTGGAAAAGACTTGTTCTCTTTTCTGGCAAGTCGTTTCTGGTCCAAAGACAGTTTATCTCCTGGTTCTGGTGAGTGCACTTGTGGTTTCAGTTTTTTGTGTACATACTTCCATTTGTTGCTATACTTTTCTTTATTTCTGAAAATCTTTCTTTTATAAAAATGGTGGGTTTGGCCGGGCGCAGTGGCTCACGCCGGTAATCCTAGTACTTGGGAGGCCATGGAGGGTGGATCACTTGAGGTCAGGAGTTCAAGATCAGCCTGGCCAATATGGTGAAACCCCATCTCTACTAAAAATACCAAAATTAGCCAGGCCTGGTGGTGCACACCTGTAGTCCCAGCTACTTGAGAGGCTGAGGCAGGAGAATCACTTGAACCTGGGAGGTGGACGCTGTGGTGAGCCAAGATCGCGCCACTGCACTCCAGCGTGGGTGACAGAGTGAGACTCCGTCTCCAAAAAAAAAGCTGGGCTCGAGACCCCCCCTTTAAGAAACCTCAGGACTGTCACCACCTTTCTATGAAGGACCTCAGTCTCCGAAGAAAAAGCCACCTGTGTTGAGGATAAACTGGTACGTGGGAGACCACTAGGGGGCCTGCCAGACTCAAGAAAAAAATCTGTGCATCTAGGAGACATTTGGTTACAGGTTGTATAATTAGAGTCCAGGCTGTCTGCCGAGTCAAACAAACATCCCGGCCTAAGGACACTGTAAAACACAACACCAGTCCAAACCCCCAGCGTTCGCTAACAGAGTTTACAGGAGTTTTCTTTTACTCTTGAGAGATTAAGAAGAAGCAGAATGAGATCCCCCAAATTCCAAAGCATGCAATAATGGTCCCCTTCTGGGACTCCAGCTGGCTACACGTTCTAAAATGTTGGTCCTCTCTAGCCCACACTTAAAAAGCAACAGACTGACCTCCCAGCACTTTGGGAGACTGAGGCAGATGGATCACCTGAAGTCAGGAGTTCAAGACTAGCCTGGCCAACATGGTGAAACCCCGTCTCTACTAAAAATACAAAAAAATTAGCCAGGCGTGGTGGGCACCTGTAATCCCAGCTACTCATGAGACTGAGGCAGGAGAATCCCTTGAACCTGGGAGGTGCAGGTTGCAGTGAGCCAAGATCACACCACTGCACTCCAGCCTGGGAGACAGAGTCAGACTGTCAAAAAAAACACACAAAAAACAAAAAAAGCAAGGCGGGGCACAGTGGCTCATGCCTGTAATCCCAGCACTTTGGGAGGCTGAGGCGGGTGGATCAGGAGGTCAGGAGATCAAGACCCTCCTGGCTAACATGGTGAAACCCCGTCTCTACTAAAAAATACAAAAAATTAGCCAAGCGTGGTGGTGGGTACCTGTAGTCCCTGCTACTCGGGAGGCTGAGGTAGGAGAATGGCGTGAACCCGGGAGGCAGAGGTTGCAATGAGCCGAGATCGCGCCACTGCACTCCAGCCTGGGTGACACAGTGAGACTCTGTCTCAAAAAAAAAAAAAAAAAAAAAGAAAAGAAAGGAAAAGAAAAATCAATGGATGGAGTATCCCAACACTAATTTTGTTCTTCAGTGAAAAAAATTTATTATTTTGTTCTTCATAATGGAGGTCTTATGAGTTCCCCAAACTTGTCTTTCTTAAGACAAAATTAGGGTTCCATAGTCCTAAAACCAAACTATCTGAATGAGAGGCATATTTCAATTGGTACCTCGAAGCGTCTGAGTGCATTCAGGATTCTAAATTTGCCTCCTGATCTCAGGCTGGGCATGGTGGCTCACCCCTATAATCCCAGCCCTTTGGGAGGCTGAGGCAGGTTGATCACTTAAGGTCAGGAGTTTGAGACCAGCCTGGCCAACATGGTGAAACCCTGTCTCTACCAAAAGTACAAAAATTAGCCAGGTGTGGTGGTGGGCTTCTGTAATCTCAGCACTCTGGAAGGCCAAGGCAGGTGGATCACTTAAGCTCAGCAGTTCGAGACCAGCCTGACCAACATGGTGAAACCCCATTTCCATTAACAATACAAAATTAGGCCGGGTACAGTTACTCACATCTGTAATCCCAGCACTTTGGGAGGCCGAGGCTAGTGGATCACCTGAGGTCAGGAGTTTGAGACCAGCCTGGCCAACATGGTGAAATCCTGTCTCTACTTAAAATACAAAAATTAGCCAGGTGTGGTGGCAGGTGCCTATAATCCCAGCTACTCTAGAGGCTGAGGCAGGAGAATCACTTGAACCTGGGAGGCAGAGGTTGCACTGAGCCGAGATCACACCATTGCACTCCAGCCTGGGGGACAAGAGTGAAACTTCATCTCAAAAACAAAACAAAACGAAACAAAACAATTAACCAGGCATGGTAGTGCATGCCTGTAACCCCAGCTACTCCAGAGGCTGAGGCAGGAGAAGCGCTTGAACTCAGGAGGTACAGGTTGCACTGAGCCGAGATTGTGCCAATGCACTCCAGACTGGGTGACAGAGTGAGACTCTGTTTCAAAAAAAAAAAAAAAAAAAAAAATTGCCTTGATTTCCTCAGCTCTCACCATCCCTGAACCTGGTCCTGTTAAAACTTTTCCCTTGTAAGTTAAACTCATGAATGATTCTTCTATACCCAAAATTAATTTTGTTCCTCAGAGCATGGCTGAATTTTGAGCCATTGCCAAGGAATTCTCAAAGGTCATTGAAGACCCTCACTAATTTGCTGATGAATTCAGCACAGTGCTCAGGTTTATTGGCTGGTGTTTCTAACCTATGCCAGCCGGGTCATACACTTTTTAGTGAAGGCCAGGCTCAACACTGATGGCCAAGTCTCATTGGCATGACCCCGAGGAGGATTTAGGCAAAAACTAAGAAAAAGTCCCAAGACGTGGCAAAACAAACATACACACCACACACACACAGACACACACACACACACAGACACACACACACACAGACACACACACACACAAACACACACCAAAAGTCTATTCTTGAGTCTTTTCCTACAATCTTAGTCTGAAGTAAAATCTATGCCTGTACCCAGGAACCTAACAAGCCCATTTACAACTATTATAGTCTGCTCCAGGTTGTATTTAAAGAAAATTCTGGATTACCCATGGATGGTGAATCTGTTCAAGTAGGAGTTAATTCTGTTTGTGAATGGCCCTTCTAGAAAACTTTCCCAGCTTGTCAAGAGGGCCTGCCTGGAATGGGAAACTCTGCCCACATCTGATCTAGTTAATTTGGCAAATCAGCCTGCCCACACACTTGAGGCCAGTGCCTGTTTAGCTGCAGAGAAAAAGAAAAACCTTGTGGGCTGGGCACAGTGCTTCATGCTATAATCCCAGAACTTTGGGACGCCGAGGGGAGAGATTCACCTGAGGGCAGGAGTTTGAGACCAGCCTGGCCAACATGGAGAAACCCTGTCTCTATTAAAAGAATACAAAAATTAGTTGGGTGTGGTGGCGGGTGCCTGTAAATCTCAGCTACTTGAGAGGCTGAGGCAGGAGAATCACTTGAACCCGGGAGGCGGAGATTGCAGTGAGCCGAGATCGCGCCACTGCACTCCAGCCTGGGCCGCAGAGTGAGACTCTGTCTCAAAAAAAAAAAAAAAAAAAAAAAAAAAAAAAAAAAAAAAAAAAGAAGAAGAAGAAAAGAAAAACCTTGTGGCTGTTACAACATTGTTTTTTCTTCAAACAAGTGTAGGGCTGCCTGACT
>NW_012103876.1:70162-70891 GCF_000951045.1 Mandrillus leucophaeus
TTGTGTTAGCAGCTTCTTTGCCTGTAGCCACTTCAGCCCCATAGGCAGAGCTGTTTGCTCTCACTGGGCCTGTCTCATTGCTAAGAGAAAGACTGTAAATCTTTACACAGACAGGAGGTATGCCTTTGCAGTTTCTGATGATTTTGGAATGTTGTGAAAGCAGAGATTTTCTTACTTCCAGTGAAGATGAAATAAAGAATGGGCTTTAGGTACAAGAATTACTAGATGCAACACAGCTGCTCCAGACCACTGGAAGCGAGACTCTGGAAGCTGAAGGAAATCACCTTGCTGATAATGAAGCAAAGAATGCTGCCCTTATATGTCCTGCTTATCAAATCTCAGTCATGGCCCAGCTGAAAACATTCCCAAAAGATATTAAAATAATTTAAGATGCACAGAACTGGGCACCAGAGGCTGAAGAAGAAAAGTGGAAAAATGATGGCTGCTGGTTTAATTAGATAAAGAGAAACGCTGGTTTGGCCCAAATTTAAAAAAAAAAACAACAAAACCTGTCCCACCAGACTCTATGAAGTTTCTATTATTATTATTATTATTATCATCATCATCATCATCATCATCATTATTTTGAAATAAGAGTTTCACTCTTGTTGCCCAGGCTAGAGTGCAATGGCGTGATCTTGGCTCACTGCAACCTCTGCCTGCCGGGTTCAAGATAATTCTCCTGCTTCAGCCTCTGGAGTAGCTGGAATTACAGGCATATGCCACCAT
>NW_012103876.1:75676-77622 GCF_000951045.1 Mandrillus leucophaeus
CGGGAGGCGGAGATTGCAGTGAGCCGAGATCGCGCCACTGCACTCCAGCCTGGGCCGCAGAGTGAGACTCTGTCTCAAAAAAAAAAAAAAAAAAGAAGAAGAAGAAAAGAAAAACCTTGTGGCTGTTACAACATTGTTTTTTCTTCAAACAAGTGTAGGGCTGCCTGACTTATGCCCAGCCCTGCAGACATAACAGGAGGGAAAGAGAGAACTCCTGGCTCTGCCACAAAAGAGAGAATCTCCAGTTCTCCCGCTTAATCATTTGGGTGAAACCACCCTTCAATTTGGGAATGAAGTCTTCATTGTTCTGAGAGCTGAAAATCTCCAGCCTCCTCTCCGACTGAGTGGACCCCACCCCCTCTTCTTGGCCAAGAAGATCCCAGAGAAGCCTTAGAAACTGAATTTTCAGCCAAAACCGAACAGAAGGCCGGATACACCTCATTATATCCTCTGCCTTTCGTGGTTTAGATTCAACAGCTGCCCAGCATTAAGGTTGAAGTAGAGATTGTAATACTGACAGAACTGACTCTCTGTGGCATTAAGACACCCAATTATAAACAGGACCTAAGGCCATGCCAGGCAAGGGTTAAGTCATGTAGCCCCACACTTAAAGAAGAAGCAGTGTTGTAACTGGGCAAGGTTTTCCTTTTCTATGCAGGTAAACAAGCACTGACCTCAAGATACTGCAATACTGAAAAAATTGCAGCTCATTGAGGCTGGAGGCTGGCTGACCCTGCCCCTTCAACCCGCCGGAACTGCAGCTTTCACTGGACAAGAGACTGACTTCAGCAACATTCTCCTGATGAGAGACCAGGACCTGGCTCTGGCTGCAGTGACTGGTTACACTCAAGAGCCTCCCTGTGCCTGCTTCACCTTTTGACACATAGGCGTAATTGTAATTCATTTAAATGCTGACTCTACCTCAGAGTGAACATAGGTCGTATGTAACACGCATGTCTGTTCACCCTCCATGCACACAACCCCCTTCTTGAATATTCATAGCTCATCCTATAACTTGCTAAATATGTATACTTGGCCAACCTTTTGAGCATAAATTCCTGTTCCATCTAGCCCGTCCTCCCAGCTCCCCAACTGTCTGTTTCTGGTCCCTGCTGGAGGTGGAGTTTACACTTTCTGGCTTGTCAGAATGGCCACCAAACTCTCCTTTCTAAATTTACAAATGTGTGATTTTTAAATTGATAGTTCATAGACACCAGAGCAACTATCAGTCCTTAACCCGACCAGCCTCCATCAGCCTCTGCTGAAGTGTGACGAAAAGATAAAAATGGTAGGCGTTTCCAATAAGCCTTGACCTGCATTGTTTCACACCACATTCCTTTCTGCCTTGGCCCTCCTCAAGACACCCACCCTTTTTTGCTTGTTACTACTGCCCTGTCTACCTTCTAGGATGTGATTTTTCTGGAAAAATACCATCCTGGAATTTCTCTTTTCCAAAAGCCGGGGTTGTGGGGGTGGTGATAATATTAGAATCTGACAAACCAAATTGCTGACTCAACCTTGAAGTCCCCTGATTCCCCATGTTCAGTCATTTATTGTGCTTTTTTCTGTTCAGAAAACAAAAATAATACCACTCCTTCACTGCCGAATCAAACACCTGTCTCTTTATGGGCAAACTCATCCAGCAATACTGGCAAAATTCACGGCATACTTTCTTTTTGTTTTTTGAGACAGAGTCTCTCTCTGTCGCCCAGGCTGGAGTTCAGCGGCGTGATCTCCGCTCACTGCACGCTCAGCCACCCGGGTCCAAGCCATTCTCCTGCCTCAACCTCCCAAGTAGTGGGGATTACAGGTGCCCAATACCATACCCGGCTAATTTTGTATTTTTTTAAGTAGAGATGGGGTTTCACCGCATTAGCCAGGATGGTCTCGATTTCCTGACCTCGTGATCTGCCCGCCTCGGCCTCCCAAAGTGCTGGGATTACAGG
>NW_012103876.1:79132-81267 GCF_000951045.1 Mandrillus leucophaeus
CATGTTGGTCAGGCTGGTCTCGAACTCCTGACCTCAGGTGATCCACCTGCCTTGGCCTCCCAAAGTGCTGGGATTACAGGCGTGAGCCACTGCGTCTGGCTAAATGTCCATTATTAACTACAATACATAATTTAAGTCATGGGCAACAGAAAAGACGATTACTTTTATGAAACAATACCGGTGGAGTAACATCAATAAATCAGCCCAAAGTGCTTATGAAGCCCACCCCACCCATCCTCAATTCGATCCTGGAAAGCCAGTGCACATAGCCTCTGGCCATTTATTATTCTTTTTTAAGACAGGGTCTTGCTCTGTTTCCCAGGCTGGAGTGCAGACTCCTGGGCTCCAGCGATCCTCCTGCCTCAGTCTCCCAAGTAGCTAGGAGTACATGCCTGCACTACCATGCGTGGCTAACTCAGGGCCATTTTAACTTCCTGATGGGCCCTGCAGGGTTTGGGGGATAGATTTCATCCAGCCACCTCCCTTAACTGAGTACACCATGTTTTAGTTCTGCTCTGAATGTTCTCCTGTTGGGTTGAAGCATCTGCAGGTGAGTCATTGCTTCAGCAATGGCTAAAGTCCTATTAGAGAAGATAATCCCTCCCTGGGTAACGCCTTTGAGCTTCACAGTGAACAAGAAACTTGTTTGACTGGACAAGTTATAAAACAAGCATGTGCTCTCTGGCATATTTACATCTTACAACACTTTGATTGTGATTATCATCCCCAGTGCCCTGGATGACTGGAACACACCCATAGTCCTCTAAAGACCCAACAACTGCCAGAGTTGATGGAAACCTTACACTTGCCATGGCCAAAAACCCTGCCTAGAATGCTTCTGACCTTGAGGGCCCTTTGGATTATATAAACTTGCATCAGTCGTTCTACAGTGTGCTCCCAGGAGACAAAGACCTGAAACATAAAACACCACAACCTACAACAAGGAGATTTTTGTCTATTGGAAAAGACACTTACAGAAGGATTCCCTCCAGGCTAGCTAGAAAGGTGCACACCAGGTGCTGCGGGGCAACCTCTGCACAGCCAAGTGCAAAGGCATGGATTCCGGGATACGTGCATCTCATCCGAAGAAGATACCACATGTTCTCACTCATGTGGAAGCCAACAGAGTGGATCTCACAGAGGTAGAGAGGAGAACGGTGGTTACCAGAGGCTGGGAAGAGAAGAGGGAGAGGGGATGAAGAGAAGTTGGTTAAGTTAGAATAAGTGTGATAGCACAGTGAGGAAATGATAGTTCATAATTTATTGTAATACAAAATAGAAGAGTCGTAATATTCCCAACACAAAGAAAAGATTAATGTTTGAGGTGACAGGTATCCCAGTTACCCTGATTTGGTCATTGCCTATTGTGTACAGGTATCAAAGTGTCACATGTACCCCCAAAATATGTACAACTATTGTAAATCAGTAAAAGATAAGAGAAAAAATAAAAAGAAAAAAAAAATCCCCCAAACCAGCTCCTAACTGGACCTGCGCTCCTGCCAACAAATTAAAACGAAAACTTTCTAGGATGTGAAGCCGAAGCCTCTGAGCCAGATGGCTTTTCCCAGGATGTCCAGAGCAGGCCTGTAAACCCTTTCCTCGTTTCTAATTCTTGCTTGATTTTCTTCCTCTTTTCCTGGAAGGATAATTCCGTTTCCCAGTCCATCACCACAGGGGACTTACTAATTGTTGGTTCTGTCATCAGAAACCTCCCTCTGTCGATAACTCTACTGACTCCCTAGTTCAACCTGTAACATCTCACTAATACCGCAGATACAACCACCTGTACAAATTGTATCCCACCCTAAGGGTCCAAGATGAGGTCCTCATCCAATCTAGCCTTATCTACTCGAATTAAGACAGCGCGGTGAGTAGCTGGCACACCCTCAAGAGCTGCTCATGACACACAGAGATGACTTAATTTTTCAGTATGAGGCCGGGTGCAGTGGCTCATGCCTGTAATCCCAGCACTTTGGGAGGCTACGGTGGGTGGATCACCTGAGGTCAGGAGTTCAAAACCAGCCTGGCCAACATGGTGAAACCCTGTCTCTACTAAAAATAAAAAAAATAGCAGGGCATAGGCGAGTG
Organism: Mandrillus leucophaeus; assembly: GCF_000951045.1. Classification (NCBI taxonomy): domain Eukaryota; kingdom Metazoa; phylum Chordata; class Mammalia; order Primates; family Cercopithecidae; genus Mandrillus; species Mandrillus leucophaeus. The sequence continues at coordinate 81,221 of NW_012103876.1, forward strand.
CCTGTAATCCTAGCTACTATGGAGGCTGAGGTGGGAGGATCACTTGA
>NW_012103876.1:86957-90259 GCF_000951045.1 Mandrillus leucophaeus
TTATTGGTTGATGTGATGAATTATTTACTATGAGTATATTTTCTTCTTTTTGCTAAGGTGTTAACCTTAGCCTTCTAAGACCCCAGTCTACTCGTATATCTATTTCCTTTTTTTTTTCAACATACTAGTATCTTTACATTGTCTTTTCTGAACAGATGAGCTAAACAAAAACTAGAATTCGTTTCTTTGATAGAGTCTTCATAGGGCATTCTTCACGCCTGCTGGAACACAGAAGGAAAGTTCCAGTACTGTGCTCATTTTGCAAATGAGGAAGGTGAGGCTTAAACTGATGACATAACAGCAAGCAAGGGCTGGTTCTGGAATTTGAATTCGGACAGCCCGACTTGCAGGATGTTCTTCTAGGATCAGAGTGTCCTTAAGGGACACTCTTTTCCATAGAATTTCTTTACTGTTCAATACATTTTCTGCAGCATCGCAGTGGACTAGATAGGGAGGGTGTCCTGATGGGGTTGGAGTTTCCTGAGGTGTCAGAGGCACTGGCAGGTCTAAGTAACTTTGGATGGCTAAAATGCTCTAGGAATCACAGTGACTTGGTACAGTAAGATATTCCTCTGGGCATTGTAGTGAGACTGCGTCTGTACAAAAACATGCAAACACTAGCTGGATATGGTGGTGCACACCTGTAGTCCTGGCCATTCAGGAGGCTGAGGCAGGAGAATCGCTCAAGCCCAGGAGTTTGACACGGCAGTGTGTTACGATCACAACTGCACTCCAGCCGGGATGACAGGGCAAGACCCTGTCTCAAAAAAAGTGTATACATATATGTATGTGTGTATATATATACACACACACGCACATAATCATCTAGGGTCAAACACTCTAGAAGGTAGGGTGTTCATATGCTCAGAGTAAGCTATGGTTTATAGTAATCAGGGGAATCAGTGTGTCGTCATAGAGACCTGATCCGCTGGAGACTCAGGGGGTCCTTGTACGGTCAGCGTAGTGTCCTGTGGGTTTGCCTTGTCTCTGGATGATAAGCAGGCCCATGTAGGTTCCAAGTGTCTTGTAGGACTTCTTTTTTTTTTTGACAGAGTTATCGCTCTGTCGCCCAGACTGGAATGCAGTGGCATGATCTCGGCTCACTGCAATCTCCGCCTCCCAGGTTCAAGTGATTCTCCAGCCTCAGCCTCCTGAGTAGTTGGGACTACAGGCATGTGCCACCATGCCTGGCTAATTTTTTTGTATTTTTAGTGGAGACACGGTTTCACCATGTTGGCCAGGCTAGTCTTGAACTCCTGACCTCAAGTTTTCTGCCTGCGTCAGCCTCCCAAAGTACTGGGATTACAGGCATGAGCCACTGTGCCCGGCATCTTGTAGGATTTTAAAAGGTCAGAGGACCCTGGGGAATGGAGTGTTTAGAGGATCCAAAGAGACCTTATAGGATCAGATGAGATCTTAACAGTGAAAGAGAGTCTGGGAGACTTAGAACATCTTGGGAAGGCAGGGGTATTGGAGAGAGAGGGCGTCAGGGGAGGCAGCTGTTCTGGGCCTACAGGAATTTTCATCATGTCAGAACACTTGAAGTATCCTTGCAACATCACCAGCTTTGAGGTCAGACTGTCCTGGAAGATCACACCGCTTGCATGGAGTTAAGATGTTTTGCAGGTGGGTCTGGCTCTGTGATTCAGAGACTCCTGGATGTCCTGGGAGTCCAGAGCTGTGAAGGTTTTCAGGTAGGTCAGCATATCCTTTTGGTATTTGAATGCAGGAAATCAAGGTTTTCTGGATCTCTGGTGGTCCTCGAAGGTTTGGGTAGACTTGAATGGACCTGTCATGGAGTAGAATACCAAGGTATTCTTGTACAATCAAAGCATTTTCAGGAAATCAGAGGGTCCTGGATGAGCAGAACATGCTAGGCAGGGGTGAGAGTGTGGCAGAAGTGAAGATGTTCCGGCAGTTCTGGGGATGTATTCTACAGAGTGTCTTGCAGGAAATAGTTGCCTTGAGAGGACAGAATCTCTCAAGGGTTAGAATAATCGCCTTTTGGATTCAGGGGGCCCTAATGTGTCGAAGCTGTGCTGGGCTGTCTGTGTGTTAGGAGAGGGGGAAAGTGACTGCGACTAGGGTGCCTACTGACAAGTCTAGGGCTGAGACAGCCAGAGTACACTGGAAGGTTGGAGAGCCTTGGCATTAAGACATCCCATGTGTCAAAGGCATGTTGGATGGTCAGAGTGCTTTGGGAGACCAGGATATGTCTTTACTTTGTCAAAATGTCCCGTGGATCAGGCTAATGTGGTCAGGGTATTTCCTGGGTTGGGGTTGGCGTGTTGAGTGGTTTTTCAGTGTCAGCATCACCTTTGCAAGATTCAAGCAAATTGGGGGCTCTGAATGGGCAGGAAGGCAAGATGCCCTTGACTGTCTAGATTCTGTAAGGTGAGGAATTCCTTAAAAGGTTAGAATTTCCCAAATCTCACCATGTCCCTGTGGTCTGGGTGTCTTAGAGGGTCACAGAGTCATTGTGAGCCCAAGCTCTCGTGCTGAGTGTAAGGTACAGAGGTCGGAGCCTCTGGGAGGGTCTGTGTGTCCTAGAGAGTGAATGCATCCTCAGTGCCCTTGTGATTCAAGGACCTGACAGGACCAGCATGGGCACCCCCGGCAGCAGGGTGCATTGGAATTCAGTGTTCTCCTGTGAGTCTGAGCTGACTGCGCGTCACTGGGTCTTGCTAGGTTAGGACCGCCGTGGGGTCCAGGTGCTCCAGGAGGCCGCAGGGGAGAAGGATTAATATTAAGAGCAGTGTTGCTCAACTTTAACGTTATGGACTAAACTTTTGTGTGCCTCCAAAATTTCTATGTTGAAGTCCTAACACCCGACGTGATGGTATTTGAAGGTGGGGATTTGTGGAGGTGATTGGGTTTAGATGAGCTCATGAGGGTGAGGGCCCATGATGGGATTAGTGTCCTGAAAAGCAGAGGAAGAGAAACCAGAGCTGGTTCTTTCTCCACCCTATGAAGGCACCGTGAGAAGGCAGCCAGCCCTCTGCAAGCCAGGAAGAGAGCCCTCACAGGGGAGCCGAATAGGCGGACCCCTTCATCTTAGACTTCCCAGCCTCCAGAACTGTGAGCAACAAAAGTCTACGGTTTAAGCCACACAGTCTGTGCTATTTCGTCATGGCAGCCCCAGCTGACTCAAGACCCACGTGCACTCGGTTCTCCTGGAGATCCTGGTACAGGGGAGATTGTGACTCAGCAGGACGGAGGTGGGGCCCGGGGATCTGCATTTCCAGCACGCTCCCGTTGCTGCTGCTGCTGTTGATCCATGGACACCACCGTAAGCATCGAAA
>NW_012103876.1:90309-93417 GCF_000951045.1 Mandrillus leucophaeus
AGGTCGGAGCCTCTGGGAGGGTCTGTGTGTCCTAGAGAGTGAATGCATCCTCAGTGCCCTTGTGATTCAAGGACCTGACAGGACCAGCATGGGCACCCCCGGCAGCAGGGTGCATTGGAATTCAGTGTTCTCCTGTGAGTCTGAGCTGACTGCGCGTCACTGGGTCTTGCTAGGTTAGGACCGCCGTGGGGTCCAGGTGCTCCAGGAGGCCGCAGGGGAGAAGGATTAATATTAAGAGCAGTGTTGCTCAACTTTAACGTTATGGACTAAACTTTTGTGTGCCTCCAAAATTTCTATGTTGAAGTCCTAACACCCGACGTGATGGTATTTGAAGGTGGGGATTTGTGGAGGTGATTGGGTTTAGATGAGCTCTTGAGGGTGAGGGCCCATGATGGGATTAGTGTCCTGAAAAGCAGAGGAAGAGAAACCAGAGCTGGTTCTTTCTCCACCCTATGAAGGCACCGTGAGAAGGCAGCCAGCCCTCTGCAAGCCAGGAAGAGAGCCCTCACAGGGGAGCCGAATAGGCGGACCCCTTCATCTTAGACTTCCCAGCCTCCAGAACTGTGAGCAACAAAAGTCTACGGTTTAAGCCACACAGTCTGTGCTATTTCGTCATGGCAGCCCCAGCTGACTCAAGACCCACGTGCACTCGGTTCTCCTGGAGATCCTGGTACAGGGGAGATTGTGACTCAGCAGGACGGAGGTGGGGCCCGGGGATCTGCATTTCCAGCACGCTCCCGTTGCTGCTGCTGCTGTTGATCCATGGACACCACCGTAAGCATCGAAACCCTAAAGGATTATGATTTCCTGTCTTGAATCATCAGGGTGTTTTTAAAGGACCTGTATGATGGCATGACCTTGGGAATCAGACTGTCCTGTGGGTACAGCGTGTTCCGGGGGGGGTCCATGTGTCCTGAGAAGTAGAGGTGAAGTGTTCTGGGTGTCAGCGTGTCCCGGAGAATCCTAAGGTCCTGGGCTGTCGCATCATCCTTAAGCGGTCAGGGTGTCCTGGGGATGTCAGAATATACTTCCTGGGTCTAAGTAACCTCAAGGGACAGACTACTGTGGGACCAGGCTGTCCCGACTGCTCAGGGATTCCCGGTGTCAGGATTTCCTTGAAGAATCAGAATGTAGTATGCCACGGGAATCTCAGTCACTTTCCGAGTCCTGAAGTCTGGGGCAGGATGGGGGGTCAGGATGCACCTGGAATGCAGATGTTCAGGTCAGCGTTTTCGGAGGGTCTGGGTGACCTCGGAAGGTCATGGTGTCCTGAGGGTTCCGGGTGAATGAGGAGGTGGTGTTTGAGGGAGGAAATCAGACAGTACTTGAGAGCTAAGGTGTCCTGGAGGCCCATTCTCCGGAGTGGGTTCAGGTTGGCCTGAGCACTGGCTGGTGTATTCTGAACTATCAGGGTGTCTGAGAGGGGCTGGCGTGCACTTGTGACTTCTTCTTTTTTAGTTTCCTGGAAACAGGTCCTTGGGTGTCACCCCCATGCTGAGATGCCAGGCAGGCTCCACTCCTGGGTCCCTTTCCCCAGCTCTTTGTTCCTCTCCCCACAGTGGGGTTGTGAGGAGGGGGTCTCAGGAGGAATGCATCATCTCCTCCTCCCCCTGCCTGCTCCCAGGAGGGGATTTAATAGGACAAAAGAATCCCGTCCTCTGGGAATACGAGCCCTTGGCCCCAGTCCCTGGACCCTCCAACAGAACACCTTCCCTCATCCGGCTTGTGATCCTCCCTGAGCAAGGGGGCTCTGGCGACCGTGTGGTGATTGGAGGGGCCCGCAGGGGCGAGGAGGAGGTCACTCCTCCAAGACTGGGGGGTGGAATGGGAAAGTAGGCAGCTGACAGAAGAGAGCGGCATCCCGGTGGAGAGAAGGGCCAGGCAGAGAAAAGTAGAGTCAGAAACAGAGCAACAGGTGAGGCCGAGACAGGAGAATGAGATGACACTCAAGCCAAGGAAGGGGGAATTAGGAAACAATTAGAAAAAAGGTAAAGACAGTGAAAAGTCAGAGATAGCTACCTGCACCTACACACATTCAGACAGAGACCCAGAGGGTGGCACTCGCAGGGGGAGAAGGGGAGAGAACAGGTGTGGAGAGGAGCTGCGGAAGCAGAGAAATCTTGAGTCACAGATTCAGGGACACTTGGTCCCCGCGGCGAGCCATGGAAGCAGAAAGGAGGCGCCAGGCCGAGAAGCCAAAGAAGGGACGAGTCGGCAGCAGCCTCTTGCCGGAGAGACACCCGGCCGCTGGGACCCTGACCACCATGGTGGGTGAGTGACTGTCCCGGTGTGCGGGGGTCCCTGAGGAGGTAGCGGGTGTGAGGCTGAAAGCATAGGCTCCATGAAGGTTAGGAGGAGAAACTAAAAACAGAATCCCAGCATGTTAAAACTGTGGGAACCTTCGAAAGTAAGGGACTGGAGCACCCCTCGGCTTTACAGACTGGGGAACCGAGCCCTTGGCAGGCGGGGGCGGCTGAACAGCTCACATCGCGGTGGGGATGTGAGACAGTTACCTCTGTCCCCTCACTCCTGACCTCAGCGTTGGTCAGCCCAAGGCACTGCCTTCTCTGATGAAGGCAGGTGGAGGGGCCAGGGCTTTGGGTCCCGGGTGGGAGAGCGGGCTCCGTGTGTGTCCCCATGGCGGACAGTGAGCTCTAGGAGGGTCCACACCCTTGGGCCCCCATGGGGACGGTGCCTCAGCTCCAAACATCTTTTCTTGGTGGGCGCCTTCCAGGTGTGCCGTTTCCCTCCCTGTTCTCTCCTCCCCAGCAGCTCTCAGACTAATTAGTGTGGGGGCTTAGGGAGCCTGTGGGGAGGAGAGGCAAGCCTTTCCCACGAGCTCAAGTTCCTGCAGGCTGGTGGCTGGGCCAGGGCAGGGGTAGGGAGAAGATGAAAAGTAAGTAGGGAAGGGTGTGTCTGAGCGGAAGAGGGGGGTGCTTATCTTCCCAGGTGAGGGGTGCAGGAGATGGCAGTAGCTTGAAGAAGGCGCAGGTTGAACCTGAGCCTCGCCAGCAGGGGACAAGCACTGGGTCTTCCCAAGACCGCTGGGGTGGTGGTTAGGGTGCAGGTGCACACAGCAGACCCGCAGGGTGAGCCCTAGGCGGTTGT
>NW_012103876.1:93467-94659 GCF_000951045.1 Mandrillus leucophaeus
GTGGAGGGGCCAGGGCTTTGGGTCCCGGGTGGGAGAGCGGGCTCCGTGTGTGTCCCCATGGCGGACAGTGAGCTCTAGGAGGGTCCACACCCTTGGGCCCCCATGGGGACAGTGCCTCAGCTCCAAACATCTTTTCTTGGTGGGCACCTTCCAGGTGTGCCGTTTCCCTCCCTGTTCTCTCCTCCCCAGCAGCTCTCAGACTAATTAGTGTGGGGGCTTAGGGAGCCTGTGGGGAGGAGAGGCAAGCCTTTCCCACGAGCTCAAGTTCCTGCAGGCTGGTGGCTGGGCCAGGGCAGGGGTAGGGAGAAGATGAAAAGTAAGTAGGGAAGGGTGTGTCTGAGCAGAAGAGGGGGGTGCTCATCTTCCCAGGTGAGGGGTGCAGGAGATGGCAGTAGCTTGAAGAAGGCGCAGGTTGAACCTGAGCCTCGCCAGCAGGGGACAAGCACTGGGTCTTCCCTAGACCGCTGGGGTGGTGGTTAGGGTGCAGGTGCACACAGCAGACCTGCAGGGTGAGCCCTAGGCGGTTGTGCGTGTCCAGAGGAGTGAATGTCCATGGAGGGGTGTGTGTCTGGCGGTGCAGCAGGAAGCGGGCAGACGGTAGAGTGGCCAGGTAGACAGTGCACGAGTGCCAGGGCCAGGAATGAGTCTGAGGGTGTGCCCTGCGTAGACAGCACAGCCTGGTGTCAGAGACTCAGAGGCAACCAGGGCCGAGGCTGAGCAGGGTGCAGGAACCAGGCTATGGGCAGCTAAAAGATTCCTGGTGGGGCAGGGCTGGGGCCAGTGGCTCAGTCCTGTAATCCCAGCACTTTGAGAGGCTGATATGGGAGGATTGCTTGAGGCCAGGAGTTTGAGACCAGCCTGGGCAACATAGCAAGACCCCATCTCTAATTATTTTTTTAATTGGCTGGGTGTGTTGGTGTGCACCTGTAGTCCCAGCTACTCAGGGGGCTAAGGCAGTAGGATCACTGGAGGCCAGGGGTTCGAGGCTGCAGTGAGCTGTGATCACACCACTGCACTCCAGTGTGGGAGACAGCAAGACTCTGTCTCAAAAAAAGAAAGAAAGAAAGAAAAAAAAAAGATTGGAGCAGCACAGGAAGCACTGAGCGGAATCCGGGGACAGGCACATGTGGTCCAGCACTGAGGAGCGTCCTCCTCAGAAGCCACCTCTCGCTTCTCTCCCTTCTCAGACTCG
>NW_012103876.1:95814-97009 GCF_000951045.1 Mandrillus leucophaeus
GGGATAAGTCTGTGGGTTCCTTTGGCAGCAGACCAGGCTCAGCCAACCTTGTGGAAGGGCTTTACTTCCTCTGGCCATGCTGGAGAGACCTGCTCCCTGTCCCTGCACCTCTTGTCGTTGGAGTAGGGTGTCAGCACCAATGTCAGGTGTGGGCTCTGATGTGTTTGCTCCCCCTTCTCAGGTCTGGTTCCAGAACCGCAGAGCTAAGCAACGGAAGCAAGAGCGCTCACTGCTTCAGCCCCTGGCCCATCTGTCTCCTGCCACCTTTTCCAGCTTCTTGCCAGAGTCCCCTGCTTGCCCCTACTCCTACGCGCCACCACCACCACCAGTGACCTGCTTCCCTCACCCCTACAGCCACGCCCTCCCCTCCCAGCCCTCCACAGGAGGTGCTTTTGCTTTGCCACACCAGTCTGAGGACTGGTACCCCACCTTGCACCCAACCCCTGCTGGCCATCTGCCCTGCCCCCCACCCCCTCCCATGCTCCCCCTCAGCCTTGAGCCATCCAAGTCCTGGAACTGAGGTCAAACAAGTACCACTAAGGTGATCCCCAGCCTGTGGCCCTCGTGACAAAACAAGAAATTGGGGTGGCTTCCTTTCCTTCTATGGGCGAAGCAGAAGTATGGTGAGGGTCGGCTCAGCAATTGGAAATTTAAAAGTGGGAGATCGTGGTGAATTCTCACTGTGGTGATGAGTGGAGGAAATCTGGGGAGGTGAGCTGCTGGAAGAGACAGGCAAAGAGGCCCCCGTGGAGCTGCCTGCTGAAGGGTGATATTGATGGAGACAGTTGCTGGTGAGTGGAGATGATTGAAGGGCTCAGACGTGAGGGCCTTCATTAACTGAGATCACGATTGAAGAAGATCCCAGCTCTTTCTGGCTGATTTCAGTAAGGCTTCTGATTTAGAGTCTACCTATACATCCCTTCCCCACTGCCCACCCCGCCATCCCAATCAGTCACTCACTTTTGTTTATTCTGTCCTAGGATTTTTTTTTTTTTTTTTTGAAACGGAGTCACCCAGGCTGGAGTCCAGTGGCGTGATTCTGGCTCACTGCAAACTCCAACTCCTGGGTTCACACCATTCTCCCGCCTCAGCCTCCTGAGTAGCTGGGACTACAGGCGCCCACCACCACGCCCAGCTAATTTTGGTTTTGTATTTTTAGTAGAGATGGGGTTTCACTGTTAGCCAGGATGGTCTC
>NW_012103876.1:99091-100248 GCF_000951045.1 Mandrillus leucophaeus
CACACTTGCACTCCTACCTAATTATGTCCTTGGGCCAGACTGCCTTCTAGAAAAATTACACTGGTTTGAATTCCAGCAAAAGAACCTGGTATTGGTTTCAGTACCTCCTTGTTAACCTGTACCATTTTTGACAATTTGTTGACTGAGAGTGATGTCTCCTAAGAGTCGCTTATTTTAAAATGTTCATTAATTGCTAGTGAGAGTTAAAACAGTTTCATGTTTATTGGCAATTTACATTTTTCTTTTTTTTGAGACGGAGTCTCGCTCTGTTGCCCAGGCTGGAGTACAGTGATGCGATCTCAGCTCACTGCAAGTTCCGCCTCCCAGGTTCACGCCATTCTCCTGCCTCAGCCTTCCGAGTAGCTGGGACTATAGGCGCCCGCCACCACGCCCAGCTAATTTTTTGTATTTTTAGTAGAGATGGGGTTTCACCGTGTTTGCCAGGATGGTCTCGATCTCCTGACCTTGTGATCTGCCTGTCTCGGCCTCCCAAAATGCTGGGATTACAGGCATGAGCCTCCGCGCCCGGCCTATTTTTCTTTTCTGCATTGCCTCTGCGTTGTGTATTTGTATATTGATATAGTCATCTTTTATTAGCGTCTGAGAGTTTTGTGGATTAGGGATATGAATTCCTATTCATACATGTTGCAACTTTTTTTTTTTTTTTTTGAGACATAGTCTCGCTTTGTCGTCCTTTACTGACATATGTAGGAATATCTTTTCTTTATATTTATTTATTTATTTATTTATTTATTTATTTTTGAGACATAGTCTCGCTTTGTCGTCCAGACTGGAGTGCAGTGGCACCATCTCAGCTCACTGCAAGCTCTGCCTCCCAGATTCAAGCGATTCTCCTGCCTCAGTCTCCCAAGTAGCTGGGGCTACAGATGCATGCTGCCATGCCTGACTAATTTTTGTATTTTTAGGGGGTTTCACTGTGTGGGCCAGGCTGGTCTGGAACTTGTGAGCTCAAGCAATCCACTGGCCTCGGCCTCCCAAAGTGCTGGGGCTACAGATATGAGCCACCACGCCAGGCCACATGTTGCAACTATTTTTGACAGGTGGTTATTTGTCTTTTAGCCTTTCTCAGTGACAGTTTCCTGAGAGAATTAACACTGATTTCCTACACCTGTTGTATGTAAGGCATTAACTTCTGT
>NW_012103876.1:105395-117418 GCF_000951045.1 Mandrillus leucophaeus
TGGTGGCACACACCTGTAATCCCAGCTACTCAGGAGGCTGAGCCAGGAGAATCGCTTGAATCTGGGAGGCAGAGGTTGCAGTGAGCTGAGATCGCACCAGTCCATTCCAGCCTGGATGACAGAGCAAGACTCCATCTCAAAAACAAAAAACATTGAACAGGGCCTGACAGCAGAAGCCACATCTGTGTCCTGGGCTGTGGCCAGAGAAGATAGTGTCTAACCCCTCAAGACCCAGGGATTCTATACTAGAGGGGAGGGGCACCTGTGCTTCAGAGGGAATGGGTACGACTTAGTCCTAAGTGCAGATTTACGGTGAGTATCTGCTTACCTACTCTTACACAAGGAACAATCTTGGAGACATTCCCAGAACGGGGTTAATCAGAAGTCCACTTGGTGGCTTAGCATCCAAAATAGAATGACCAGCTTCTCATCCGAGATAGAATTCCTTTGGCCTCCACCAATGCATACATAGTAAGTAAACTTGGAAGACATGCACACAAATGACAGCACATTTTAGAAGTGGAAAGCACAGTGTAACATAGGAGCTGAACCCGGAGGTACTCAGTGCTGTCTAGGTGGCTTTGTGTTTGTTATACTAGCCCAGACTAATGGCTTTTTCCTTTTAAAAATTAAAGATGGGATCCTGCCAGGCATGGGTGGCTCACACCTGTAATCCCAGTACTTTGGGAGACTGAGGCAGGCAGATCACGAGGTCAGGAGATCGAGACCCTCCTGGTCAACACGGTGAAACCCCGTCTCTACTAAAAATACTGGGCGTGGTGGCAAACACCTGTAGTCGCAGCTACTCAGGAGGCTGAGGCAGGAGAATCGCTTGAACCCAGGAGGTGGAGGTTGCAGTGAGCCAAGATCTCGCGGCTGCACTCCAGCCTGGCGTCAGAGACAGACTCCATCTTTAAAAATAAAAATAAAAATTGGATCCTGCCACATATATGAACCCGTTAACGTCTTTTTAAAACTAACAACCTGTGGACATCTTGCAAGCAGATCATACAGATTTTATTGTTTTCATTGCTAACTGGCAGTTCATGGGCCTCTCAGCCATTCCTCTACCATTCAAGTCAGAGTTTAGTGTTTTGTTTTAGGCCTCTGCAGTTGTATTGCTAAAGGATTTTTTTAAGGTAAAATCATGACTCAGAGATGCAAAATAATTGTGTATAAATATCTTAATTCATTATTAATGAGGCAGTGAAAAAGATGTTTAAACCAAGGACAATCCAAAGAACAGACACTTTTATAGATGAATAGCGAAGTGAACGTGTGAATGGACACAAAACTGGCCTCTTGGGCAGTTGGAGAGGGTAGTCAACTCGAGCTCCACGGAACAGAATTCATGTACATGTCCAGGGGCCAGGGCTATTTTTGCATTGCAATCAGCTACAATGTTGTAAAATAGCCCAAAGGCCAGGAAGGCCTCAGAGACTCCATAGAATGAAAACTGGAAAGGAGGGCCTTAATGCCGGTTTCTGTCAAAACAGTTTCCCCTACAGTTTCCTCTTACCCAGTTGGTTGTATTTTTGTGGGATAGCTGTCCCAAGTTAGGATTGCTGTGTTAAAGGTTATGTGCATTTAAAATGGTAAGAGATACTGCCTGATTAGCTTGCCAAAAAGTATAGGATGTTGTCTCACCTAATAATAATAATTAATAATAATAATAAAGCCTAGAAAAATGCCCCCTAATACTTCTTTAACGATTTGACCAAAAGCAAAGCAAAACAAAAAAACCTATAATAAATCCAGAACCAATTTTGTGTATACCGAAAACCAGAGGACTGAGTTTCTTCTAGATGGACAACTATACCAGCTATTAAATAAACCAACATTCTCACACTGAATCAAATTGATCCCTTCATTAATTCATTAAATTTCCATAGGTGTTACAATCTCTTTCGGGCACGCTATTTTGGAGGGGGTTCTCCCAGCAGCTTTTCAGGCTCACGCCTGCGGTGGCGCAGACCTGGGGTCTCCCTCGCCCTCCCCACACTGGCCCCGGAGCTGGCCTGGAAAGCGCACAAGGCGGGAGGTCAAGTGCTCTGCGCCCTTCCATTCTACACTCGCTAGTCCTCGCCAACCTCCTCTCCTGCAGCCCGACCCTCCGGCCTCCTGCGGGGGAGGGGAGAGGGCTAAGGAAACGGAGCGGCGCGCACCAGAGAGCCCTTCTCGCCGCCCACCCGCCGGAGTTCGGGCGCCTGCAGTACCCTGGACTGAAAAGGCTGGAGGCTTTGGGGCGCAGCACTGCAGACTGGCTCCCCAGCCACTCAGCCTGGGCGACAGGGGAGTGCGCACCCGACGGACTCCCCTGTCTTCTCTTCTCGATAGAGGAGCTAGTCTTTTTTTTTTTTTTTTTTTTTTTGTTGATATGGAATCTGGCTCTGTCGCCCAGGCTGGAGTGATTCTCCTGCCTCAGCCTCCCGAGTACCTGGGACTACAGGCGCCGCCACCTCGCCCGGCTAGTTTTTTGTATTTTCAGTAGAAACCGGGTTTCACCGTATTAGCCAGGATGGTCTCGATCTCCTGACCTCGTGATCCGCCCGCCTCGGCCTCCCAAAGTGCTGGGATTACAGGCTTGAGCCGCCGCATTCGGCCGAGGAGAGACTCTTAAAGCTTAAAACTGGCGGAGGGTTAGAAGTGGTTGCCCCTTCGCGATTAAAAGAATAACACGAGTGTCCTTCCAGCAGCTCCACCCTCGCTCCATCCCATTCTCGCCAAGGGGAGAATGCAGCCCGGTTGAAGGTGAAGTCATGAATTCGACTTTGTGCTGGGAAATCGCAATCCCTGGTCTTTCAGGAAGGGGCCTTCCCAGCAGGATCCAACTTCGAGTTTAGGAAAGGAAGGACTTGGAGCTGGAAGTGGGTGTGCGCGGCGGGAGCTCTGGGTGGCTTGGCCGGGCGCACAGCTCCAGGGGATGCAGCGACCTGGGCGCCCCTCACCACTGAAGACGAGCCCTGGGCCAGGGCGCTGAGACCCGGCGGGGAGGCGCGGTCCCCGGGCGCGCCCCTGCGAGCGGAAACTCTAATCTTGCTCCCGAGCCGCGGCAGTCGCGCTGCCAGACGCAAGTTTAACAAGGACAAAGCAGAGCCTTCAAAAGGGCACATTCTGTGCGAGATCTCGCCTGCCTGGAACGTTCCGTCGAGGGTCCGCTGCAACCCGCGGGGTCCCTCCTGCACCCCAGGGGACTCCGGGCCGTCTTTACCCCTCACCTTCACGGAGCCGAGGGCAGCGCCTTGCTGTGCGCTCCAGGCATTTATGAGCCCAGGACTCTGGCCCATCTCCGCACCGTCGGCCCAGTGAAAGCTGCGCCTGGCAGCCCCGCGTGATGCAAAGGGACCTGCTCGTCGTGAGACGAGCTCTCTTGGGTCGGAGCCAGCCCGGCTCAACCCGGCCGGCGCCTCCCGGGTCCCCGGGGAGCTGCTTCCCCAGCGCCACGCCTGACGTCCGGGTCTCCACAAGAGTCCTTCCCAGTCCAGCTTTGGTTTTTCTTCCAGAAACGGGCGCCTGGCCTCCATGATCGGCCAGAGGACAAGTGAAAAGCCCGGCACACGGCCTGCTCTGCGTCTCTACCCAGCTGGGCTCCCCAGGAGAGGGCTCTCCCAGCTCGAGGGGGGACGCCACTCGCAAGGCCTGGAGCGCTCTACACCGCCCACCTGCGCAAATGGTGCCCCCACTTGGCTCCCTGAGACTCAAGGCTTGGCCTGCCCTGGGCAAGATGGACTCCGGGAATAGCTGGATGGGTGCCATTCGGTCAGGGAATCCCAGCACTGGGACCCTGGGCTTGAAGTGGGAGAAGGGGCTGCGGCTCGGGGTGGCATGTGCCGTGGACCCTGAGAGCTACCCACCCTGCTCCCGGAACTACTCGCCCAGCTCCCCAGAGAGGCGCTACTGCAGGAGGCCCACGGCTGTCCAATGCTGGCCTCACAGCAGGGGCTCTGCCTGCTCTGAGACTGTGCTGGGTGAGCAATACAATGGCTCCTTTTTCTAGGTTTTACTGAAATTATCTGAACCTCTTCCCCGAAACTGGAGCACCCACACCCTCGCTTATTAGCTGGAAGAAGAAGCTGAACTCAAGAGGCTCTCTGAGACTCCTCTTTTGAATTTGGGCAAAATTAGCCTGGAAGTCTTCCAAGTTCCCACCTCACCGAGATCACCCCTCCCTCCAGCCTGCCCCTCAATTCACCCCCTCACAGCCAGCATCTGGATGCCCAGGGCGCGCCTTGCTGCTGTCATGGCACCCAACAAGCAGCCCAAGGTGGAGGAGGGGTAGGGGTCCGCTGCACAGAGTGGCCATTGCCCAGGTGTGTGGGTGTCGGGGAGGTTGGGGAGAGAACGACTGTGTGCTTGGGGAGGTTTTCAGTATCTGTATATGGCTAGGAAGCTAAATGGCTGAAGGCTTTGGGGCTTAGAGACAATCAAATTTGGTTGCAGGACTCCTGAGTCACCTGAGACCTGGCGTCTTTGTTCCTCTGAACGGGACATAGGTAGTCACTGTATTTTGTCTAGTAGACAGGTTACCTCTGGGAGAATCCAACATTTTCTGCAGTGTGATGGGCCCATGTTGCCGTAGGGTAAGGAGGACACAAGACACCCCAAGAACCAGGGCCTGAGGCCTAAGTGCTGGCAAGGTGAAGAGTGGGTGGGGTGGTGACAGCCAGTTCCTGAGCACATCAGCTCTCCAGTTGCAGGGAAGGGATAGGCGCCCTTAGTGGAGGAAGTCAGGTCACCTCGCCCCTCTCCTGAAGACAAAACTGACCCGGGTGAAACTACCTGCCTGAGCAGCAGTGGCTGAACTGTTCAGACCCCAAGGCCACCTTCCCTCCACTGGTACAACCTCTTCTGCTTTTCTGTCAGACTCCTCAGATAGCACGACGGGAATTCTGATTCTACAGAATCCTGCAAATATTTATCAGGCACCTACCTAGTGCCATGCAGGGAGCCAGAAGCTGGAGATTTGTCTTGGACCCAAGAAGTTCCTGCTGGACACTGGGACATACCAGGACAGGATCATGCGAGCCCAGGCCAGGCTTCCAGAGGGGATCCTCTCCCTCTCTCCCATGTCAGAGACTTGGCTGCACTCTGCGGAGTTCCTCTTCTGAGCACACCTGCAGGCGCTGCGTTTTGTACATTGGAGGGGGTTGGAGGGAAAGGAATGGGAGGGTCAGAGCAGCCCTGGCCTAGGACACCTGCAGAAGCCCTTGGTTCTGAAAGCCGTGGCTGGACACAGGACCTCTCGCGACACATTGATGGGGACTTCCCTTGTGTGTTGACTTTCCACAGCCACCACTCTGCAGATCCAACTGTTTCCTGCTTCCTGAGACACTGTCCCAGCTAAGCTAAGTGTCCCCAGCGGTCTCGCCATCCCAGATCCGGGTGGCGGGCAGCAGCAGTGAACCTACAGGGGAACCCTCTTGGCTGCAGCACCTCCTCGTCACCTTGGGCGGGGCCCTGGGTGCTGGCAGCTGTCCTGCCTCTGCAAAACCTCAGCTCTATGGTGCCTCCTGGCTGCTTCTTCCTTGGAGGCTGTGCAAAAGGTCCCAGGCACTCCTTCCGGCCCTCTGGAGACCATGTCGGAGGTGAGGGGTCAGATCCCAGGGGAGGCCCCTGTGCCCTGGGGTGGGAGGGAGAGTGGTGGTGTAGGCAGGAGAAACGGCACGCTGGGCAGGAGACTAGACCGTTGAGCCCTGGTGTGGCAGCGGCTGTGCGTCTCCCTGGATGCCTGAACCCCTTGCCCATTTGGGATGGGCTGTGAGGGTCAGGTGGTTCAGGGAGGGAAGGATGGCAGGGCTGCTGCTCCTAGCTCCGCTCTCGCCCAACTTCTGTGGGCTCTGAAGCAACTTGTCAAACTTCCTATTCCCCTGTCAGAGCCATCCATCCATCCACCATCCATCCATCCATCCATCCACCCATCCATCCACCATCCATCCACCATTCGGCCATCCATCCACCATCCACCTGTCCATCATCCATCCTTTTATCCATCCGTTCAGCAAATATCTATCGAGCCGCTGCCCTGTGCCAGTGTTGTTCTAGGCACAAGGGATACTTCAGCAAACCATTCATTCTATTTGGGGGATATACAATAATTAAGCAAATAAACAAGAAAATAGCAATGGTGCCGTGCTGTAATGAATAACGGATCCACATTGCCCCAGGACAGCACCGCCCACACCGTGATGTACAAAAAGCGATGCACAGGAGGGCCAGAGCCCCCGCCCCACCTAGCAAGGGGTCCACCAAGCCCCTCCCACGTTATCCACGGCCAACCCCATGCCGACCCCATGCCGGCACTGACATCCCCGCTACCTGCTGGAGACCTGGGAGACGCAGGCCAGAGACCCGGGAGACGCAGGCCAGAGACCCGGGAGACCCTAGATTTCGTTCCTCTTCACACACCCGCCGTGACTTCAGTGAGTCCTGGGCAGGTGAGGTCACTTCACGCACCCACTCTTCCCGCTTCTCTCTAGCCTTCCCACCATGCCCAGCCCATGCCATCATCATGCCCACTCCTGCCACAGCAAAGCCCCCTAACATCCATCCGCTTCAACTTGTGCTTGTCACGGCAGCTGCCCATGTTTCTCAAGTGCGACCAGGTCACACTGCTGTTGGGATTAAAACCTGCAGCCGAAATAGAATCTGAAGTGGCCACCAGAGTCCATGAGGCCTGGTGCGACTGGGCCCCTGGCCACCCTTCCCCACTTCTCTCCAGCCTTCGTTCTCCTCTAAGCCCCACCGCAGCTCTGCCTTTCACCCTCAGGGCTCTGCGCTTGCAACCGCCTGTGCTAAGAACACGCTCTGCCCAGTCCTGGCACGGCTGGCTCCCTTCCCCGTCAGAGCCTCTGGCCTCCTCTTCTAAGAGAGCCTGCCCCATCTCTCTCCCCTCCTCAGCCAGGAGAGCCGCCCCCTCCCCAGTCTGGCTTCCACCAGCCTCTGAGTCTTGGCAAACCAGAGACTCCCCGCTGGCTGGGGAAACTGACTGTCTGATTGACTGGGGGTGCACAGAGCCTTGCTAAGGCCTGACTAAGAGTTGGACGGCTATGTGAGAAAAAATGGTTCCAGTAAGTGCTTGGAAGCCTGGAGCAAGTTGCGGACAGGCCAAGGCTGAGGGTGGGATGATGGGCAGTAGGGCTCAGTTGTGCCAAAGAACCTGGATCCTGTGTGATCTTGCTTGTCCTCGTCTGCCATCTGGAGCCAGGGAGAAATGAGCTCCCACATGCTCTGTGTCTCCATCTCTGTCTCTCTCTCTCTCTCTCTCACACACACATACACACACACACACACACACACACACACAGCTCCAAGACCTGCCATGAGACTCACAATGGCTCAGTGCAGCTGCCGGCGAGGTGGGCAGGAGGGCAGGGCAGGCTAGAGCAGTGAGGAAGGGGAAGGGAAGACACCCCAGGCTCCCTGTGTGCTCTGAATGCTTTAGAGCTGGCCGGGGGCTCTGTAGATGTCCTATCCTCCCAGGCACTCGATGATGACCACAGCGACTGCCCTTTCCAGAGTGCGGACTCTGTGCTCGGCTGCTCAAGGTTTCACCTCGCGTCTCCACGGGCACTCCACTGATGGCGGCGCGGAGCACGGGGTGGAGTGCCGGGCGGGGTAGGCTCACCAGCTGCTGCTGAGAGCTCCCCAGGCCCTGTGCTTTCCTTGCCTCCTCTCTCACCTCCTGCCTCCTGAAAACACCTCCCAAATAAACACCCTCAGTTGATGGATATTTTGGTACTTTCCACTTTTTGAAGACTGTGAATGGTGATGTTAATGAACGACCATGTACCAACTTTTGTGTGAAAGCATTTCACTTGTCTTAGGTGGAACTGTTGGGCAGCGTGGCAATTCTGCTGGCTGTCGGAAGGACTGCCACGCTGTTTTCCAAAGCAGCTGCACCAACGTCCGTTCCCACCAGCAGCGAGAGGGCTTGGATTTCACCACATCCTTGTGACCCATTGTTGTCACCCCAGTGTGTGGTTCCAGCTATCCTAGTGAATGGGAAGTGGTACCTCCTTATGACCTGGATTTGCAATGCCGTGATGACTAATGATATTCAGCATCTTTTCGTGTGCTTACTATGTATATCTTCTTTGGAGATGGACACAGACATAAATATAGATTGTGTGTGCGTGTGTGTGTGTGTGTATCACATCTTGTGATTGTGGGGGCTGGCAAACCTGAATTACGTAGAGTAGGCCTGCAGGCTGGAAATTCAGAGGAGAGTTGTAGTCTTTTTTTTTTTTTTTTTTTTGAGACAGAATGTCGTTCTGTTGCCCAGGCTGGAGTGCAGTGGCGCAGTCTCAGCTCACTACAACCTCCATCTCCCAGGTTCACGCCATTCTCCTGCCTCAGCCTCCCTAGTAGCTGGGACTACAGGCGCCCACCACCACGCCCAGCTAATTTTTTTGTATTTTTAGTAGAGACAGGGTTTCACTGTGCTAGCCAGGATGGTCTCCATCTCCTGACCTTGTAATCCACTCGCCTTGGCCTCCCAAAGTGCTGGAATTACAGGCGTAAACCACAACACCCTGCCAAGTTGTAGTCTTGAGTCTGAAGTTTGTAGGCTGGAAACCCTCAGGGTTTCTATGATGCAGTCTTGAGGCAAACTGCTGCTTCTTCAGGAAACTTCAATTTTTGCTCTTTGATTGCATGAGGCCCTCCCTCCCCCACATGTTATGAAGAGTAATCTCCTTACTCAAAGTATCCTGATTAAAATGCTAATCACATACAGAAAATACAATCACAGCAACAGCTAGAGTAATGTTTGGCCGAACAACCTGGCACCATAGCCTAGCCAAAATGACAAAATTAACCCTCACGTGTATACACATGGATGAGCGTCCACACATAGATTTTTGTGCTCTGTCCACTGAGAAGGCCTAGAAGCAACAATGCCCCAGTAGCAATGAGAGCACCAGCACCTAGATCTTGGTTTCTAATACCATTCTCCAGGGAAAGGAACCAGAGATCCTTGGAGAATGGTTACTTCTAGCGCTGGGCCACAAAATACTCGAGATGCACCTGGAGCATCAGAAAGTCAGAAAATGGTAAAACAAGTCAACAAACCAAACAACCCAACTAACCCCCTGTGATAGGGCTATGTCAAAGAGATGTG
Organism: Mandrillus leucophaeus; assembly: GCF_000951045.1. Classification (NCBI taxonomy): domain Eukaryota; kingdom Metazoa; phylum Chordata; class Mammalia; order Primates; family Cercopithecidae; genus Mandrillus; species Mandrillus leucophaeus. The sequence continues at coordinate 114,514 of NW_012103876.1, forward strand.
GGGGTCAATTAAAAGAGTCAAAACTGGAACAATCTGAGCACCACAATACATCAAGTAGTATTGGATTATGACCCAGAGTATGCGATCAATATCCATGAGCCAATATTGATATGAACATAAATAAATGACTGAATAAAGAAATTAATGAAGGACAAATATTCTGTGCAGGAGAATTCCAAAGAAGTTATGTACCTACCCCACTCTTACAGAGAGAGTGTGTAACTGCCCACTTCTGAAGTGGGAGCTGTGGTCAATGGCTTCCTTTCAAAGAGTGCAGTGTGGAAGTGGGGAGGAGCCACTGCAGAGCAGGGACACCTAACGAGCACCAGCCCCACCAGGTGGTTAAGGTCAGCCTCCGCAGTGGTAAGCCCAGCACTATCCCCAGTAGCAAAGACATGAATGAACCCAGGTGCCCATCAAGGGTGGATTGGATAAAGAAATTATGGGGCCAGGCGCCGTGGCTCACGCCTGTAGTCCCAGCACTTTGGGAGGCCAAGGCGGGCAGATCACGAGGTCAGGAGATTGAGACCATCCTGGCTAACACGGTGAAACCCCGTCTCTACTAAAAAATACAAAAAATTAGCCAGGCGTAGTGGCAGGCACTTGTAGTCCCAGTTACTTGGGAGGCTGAGGCAGGAGAATGGTGTGAACCCGGGAGGCAGAGCTTGCAATGAGCCGAGATCGCACCACTGCACTCTTGCCTGGGTGACAGAGCGAGACTCTGTCTCAAAAATAAATAAACAAATAAATAAATAAATAAATAAATAAATAAATAAATAAATAAATAAATAAATAAATAAAATAAAATAAAAATACAAAAATTAGCTGAGTGTGGTGGTGCGTGCCTATAGTCCTAGCTACTCAGGAGGCTGAGGCAGGAGAATCACTTGAACGCAGGAAGTGGAGGTTGCAGGGCATTGAGATCATGCCACCATACTCCAGCCTAGGCAACAGAGACTCCGTCTCAAAAAAAAAAAAAAAATGTGACTGGGGACTCAAAAAGTGTGGGGAGCAGGAGCAGGGGAAGGGCTGGAAAACCACCTGTTGGGTACTGTGTTCACTATTTGAGTGACAGGTTCACTAGAAGCCCAAACCTCAGCACCACACAGTTTATCCACGTAACAAGCCTGCACATGTACCCACTGAATCTTAAAATTTTTAAAAAGTGATGAGCCATGTTAATAGCAGATACCCTTGGTGTGATGTGATGAGAATGACACTTTCCCTGTGGGCTTCCTCCCCATGGCACAGGCGCCACCCCAGTCATGTTTACAGCCCCGGCCCCGGACAGTATTGAGTCCCTGAGCCCCCAGCACGCGTGTGTACAGCTCCCGTCCCCCTGCCCCACCTCACCCGGCTGGCTCTGCCTTATTTTGACGTCACAGCTGAGCACCGTGGTGGGAGGTGGCCACGGTACAGCCTGTAAGTAGGGCTGTAAGCAGTCACAATGGGCTGTAAATAGCCCAGCCCCATTACCACATGCTGCTCCGGCCAACTGGCTGCAGGTCAGTTGTTTCTAGAACCAGAGTTTATATGATGAGAAAAATAGAAGGGACAGAACAGTGTGTTCCCAGAACACACCTGCAGCTCCCCCAGGCTGGGGCGGGGGTCTGGGGCCGGCTCTGCTGGCTCAGTCCCTTTGCTTCTCCTCAAGTTCCGACTGGGCGCTGTTTCCACCAAACCGTCTGCTCTCCAGTCCCACAGGGGGCTGCTGTCAGTCATTCTATGGCCTCTCCACCTAGGCTTTGAAACTGATTCATTGCTCTTTTGCTGTATTTTTTTTGTAGGTTTCAGAATTCTCTATTTATTTGTGATAATCTTTTGGAAGGATCCTGTGAGAGTGAAAATAAATGAAGTGCTCAATCTGCCAAGTTTCACCGGAGGCTCCACTGATCCTTCCACCATGCTCGAATGCCTACAGGAAATCTGAGGAATCATCTTTCCTACCGTAAGACCCTAGGACTTAGCACTGGCCCTGAGGCCCCTGACAGGCATAAACTAATCAGCAAATGTGCAGGAAAAATGCGGAGCTGTAAGATCAAAGTCAGATTCCCACTCTCCCTAAAGGCCTGGATTCCCCTGGAAACCCACGTCCCCACTGCCTGGAAGGAGGGGTGAGGACCCAAGGGAGTGGCTCTGGGCATCAACTGGTCCAGGCAGGAGGCGGTTCCAGATGTCCCATCTTCCCAGTGCCCAAGGGAGCCTTGGCGGGGGAGTCTCATTACCTCCCCCAACCATCACAAAGCAGCCTGCTTCTGGCCTGTATCCAAACACCCCTGGGGGCGACCGCCCTGGGCGTACTCCCCTTGCCCTGATGGCTCCTAGAACTCCGTGGGGAGAGGCTCGCCAGGGTCAGCCAGATAGTCCCTGACCCCACATTGTCCTGACACACCAGGCTTCACCCCGGAGGAAACAGGAAAAGGGAGGGAATCCCACGGGCTCCCCTCACAAAAGGAAAGCTACATGCTGTCACTTGGATGCAAGGTGGGCTATGAGGCTGGAGAAAGGCTCCCAGGGACGCCTCCTGGAGTCTTTATTATTATTATTTGTTATTGTGAATAGTGCTGCAATAAGCATATATGTGCCTGTGTCTTGACAACAGAACAATTTATATTGCTTTGGGTATATACCCAGTAATGGGACTGCTGGGTGGAATGGTATTTCTGTATTGATATCTTTGAGAAATCACCACACTGTCTCCCACAATGGTTGAACTAATTTACACTCCTGCCGAGGGTGCATAAGCATTCCTTTTTCTCCACAACCTCGCCACCATCTGTTATTCTTTTATTTTTTTACAGTAGCCATTCTGACTGATGTGATATGGTATCTCATCATGGTTTTGATTTGCATTTCTTTAATGATCAGTAATATTGAGCTTTTCTTTTCTTTTTTTTTTTTTTTT
>NW_012103876.1:118468-120148 GCF_000951045.1 Mandrillus leucophaeus
TGTATAGTTTGCAAATATTTTCTCCTATTCTGTAGGCTGTTTACTCTTGTTGATAGTTTCTTTTGCCATGCAGAAGCTTTTTGGTTTAATTAGATCCCATTTGTCAATTTTTGCTTTTGTTGCAATTGTTTTTGGCGTCTTTGTCATAATATCTTTGCCAGTTCTTACGTTCAAAATGGTATTACCTAGGTTGTCTTCCAGGGTTTTTATAGTTTTGGGTTTTCATTTAAGTCTTTAATTCATCCTGAGTTGATTTTGTATATAGTGTAAGGAAGAGATCCAGTTTCAATCTTCTGCATATGGCTAGCCAGTTATCCCAGCACCATTTATTGAATAGGAAGTCCTTTCTCCATTGCTTGTTTTTGTCAGCTTTGTTGAAGATCAGATGATCATAGGTATGTGGCCTTATTTCTAGATTCTCTATTCTGTTTCATTGGCCTATGTGTCTTTTTTTTTTATACCAGTACCATGCTGTTTTGGTTACTATAGTCCTGTAGTGTAGTTTGAAGTTGGGTAGTGTGATGTTTCCAACTTTGTTCTTTTTGCTTAGAATTGTCTTGGCCATTTGGGATTCTTTTTTGGTTCTATATAAACTTTGAAATAGTTTTTATATTTCTGTGAAGAATATCATTAGTGGTTTGATAGGAATAGCATTGAATCCATAAATTGCTTTGGGCAATTTTTCTATCTATGAGCATGAAATGTTTTCCCATTTGCTTGTATCATCTCTAATTTCTCTGAGCAGTGTTATATAATTCTTGTAAAGATCTTTCACCTTCCTGGTTAGCTGTATTTCTAGGGAGGGTATTTCTAGTGTGTATTTGTAATACTAGAGCTGTATTTCTAGTGTGTGTGTGTGCGTGGTAATTATGAATGGAATTGAGTTTTGATTTGGTTCCTGGTTTGGCTGTTGCTGGTGTATAAGAATGCTAGTGATTTTTTTTTTTTTTGTATGTTGATTTTGTATCCTGAAACTTTGCTGAAGTTGTTTATCAGCTTAAGGAGCTTTGGGGCCGAGAATATGGGGTTTTCTAGACATAGAATCATGTTGTCTGCATCCTAATACCAAAACCTCACAGAGACACAACAAAAAAGAAAACTTCAGGCCAAAATCCTTAATTAACATTGATGCAAAAATCCTCAACAAAATACTAGCGCACCAAATCCAGCAGCATATCAAAAAGCTTATCCACCATGATCAAGTAGGCTTCATCCTCAGGATGCAAGGTTGGTTCAACATATGCAAATCAATAAATGTGATTCATCACATAAACAGAACTAACCACATGATCATATCAATAGATGCAGAAAACCACATGATCATATCGATAGATGCAGAAAAGGCTTTCAATAAAATTCAACATCCCTTCATGTTAAAAACTCAATAAACTAGGTATTGCAGGAACATCCCTCAAAATAACGAGAGCCATGGGCTGGGCATGGTGGCTCATGCCTGGAATCCCAGCACTTTGGGAGGCTGAAGCAGACAGATCACCTGAGGTCAGGAGTTCAAGACCAGCCTGGTGAACATGGTGAAACCCCATTTCTACTAAAACTACAAAAAAAAAAATTAGCCAGGAGTGGTGGCGCATGCCTGTAATCACAGCTACTTGGTAGGCTGAGGCAGGAGAATCACTTGCACCCAGGAGGCGGAGGTTGCAGTGAGCTGAGCTTGTGCCA
>NW_012103876.1:121232-123702 GCF_000951045.1 Mandrillus leucophaeus
TTTTTTTTGATTGTTTCCTTTGCTGTGCAGAAGTGTTTTAGTTTGATGTAGTCCTCCTTGTTGACTTTTGCATGTAGCCTGGCTTTTGGTGGGTTATCTGAAAAATCATTGCTAAGGCCAACATCAAGGGGCCTGTCCCCTGCATTCTCTTCTAGGAGTTTTATAGTTTCATATCTTATTTATGTCTTTTATCTAGTTTGAGTTGATTTTCTACAGGGTGTAAGATAAGGGCCCAAATTCATTATTTTGCATGTGAAAATCCAGTTTCACAGCCTCATTTATTGAAGAAACTATCTTTTTTCCACTGTCTCCTCTTGGTTGCTCTTGTTGAAAATTAGTCGACAGTATATGTTTTGATTTATTTCTAGGCTTCTTATTCTGTTCCATTGGTCTATGTTTTTGTTTTGATGCCAATACCATATACTGTTTTGATTACTATAGCTTTGTATGTAATTTTAAATCAGGTAGTGTTATGCCTCCAATATTAATTTTTTTCCTCTGTATTGTGTTAGCTTGGGGTTTTTTGTGGTTCCATGTGAATTGTAGGATTGTATTTTTCTATTTCTGTGAAAAATGCTATTCAAATTTTGATAGTAAAACTGTATATTTGCTTTAGATAGTATGCCATTTTAACAATTTTAATTTTTCCAATTCAGAAATGTGCTGAGACCAGCTGGGTCGGGGAGACCCTAACCCAGAGGCACTAGAGGAATTAAAGACACACACACAGAAATACAGAGGTGTGAAGTGGGAAATCAGGGGTCTCACAGCCTTCAGAGCTGAGAGCCCCAACAGAGATTTACCCACGTATTTATTGACAGCAAACCAGTCATTAGCATTGTTTCTATAGATACTAAATTAACTAAAAGTATCCCTTATGGGAAACGAAGGGATGGGCCGAATTAAAGGAATAGGTTGGGCTAGTTAACTGCAGCAGGAGCATGTCCTTTAGGCACAGATCGCTCATGCTATTGTTTGTGGTTTAAGAATGCCTTTAAGCGGTTTTCCACCCTGGACGGGCCAGGCGTTCCTTGCCCTCATTCCTGTAAACCCACAACCTTCCAGTGTGGGCGTTATGGCCATCATGAACATGTTACAGTGCTGCAGAGATTTTGTTTATGGCCAGTTTCGGGGCCAGTTTATGGCCAGATTTTGGGGGGCTTGTTCTCAACAGAAATGTGGGATGTTTTTCCATTTATTGTGTATTCTTAAATTTCTCTCATTGGTGTGTCATAGTTTTCAGTGTACTAGTCTTTCACATTCTTGTCTAAATTTATTCCTAAAGTATTTTATTTTGATTGGTGCTACTGTAAATGGGATTGTTTTCTTGATTTGTTTTTCAGCTAGATTATTATTTGTGTACAGAAATGCTCCTGATTTTTGTATCTTGAGTTTATATCCTGCAACTTTACTGAATTCATTTATTAGTTTTAACATTTTCTTATGGAAAATCTGGGGTTTTTTAATATGGATCATGTCATCTGCAAATAGAAATAATTTATTTCTGTTTTTAGTTGCCTTTTTTTTTTTTTGTCTAATTTTTCTTGCTAGTACTTCCAGTACTATGTTGAATAAAAGTGACAAGGCTAGGCATCCCTGTCTTGAACTCAATCTTAGTGGAAAGGCTTTCAATTGTTCCCCATTGATTATGATGTGAGCTGTGGGTTTTTTAGAGATGGCCTTTATTATGTAGACGAGCTTTTCTTTTCCATCCGTCTCAGCTCAGCCAGGGGACGTCCCTTCAAGTGGGGCACTTCTTCAGCTCTTGCATTAGGGACTGTGATTTCTCTGGCTGGCCAAGGCATTGATTCTCTAGAAAGCAGGGCACAAATCAACTCAAGCCCCAAGGGGTAGGGTGCCACAGCAACTGGGAGGGGAGGACACAGCAGCATGGCCCCATGGGGTGGGTTGTATGCTACGGTGTAGATGTGGTTTGTACCCACGAAAACACACATTGAAATTTAATTCCCAGTGTGGTGGTGGTGGGAGGTGGGGGCTAGTGGGAGGTATTTGGGTGATGGGGCAGATCCTTCATGAATAGGTTAATGCTGTCTCGTGGAACTGGATTAGTTACTAGGCGTGGGGTGTTACAGAAGTGAGTTCAGCTTCCTGGACCCTCTTGCTTCCTCTCTTGCCGTGTGCTCTCTTTGCCTGTGCTGGTTTCCCCTTCCATATTCTGCCAGGAGTTGGAGCAGCATAAGCCCCTCACCATGTGTGCTGCCCAATCTCAGACTTTCCGGCCACCAGGATATTCAGCCAAATAAACCTCTTTTTTTGTTTAAATAAATTATCCAGTCTTGGCTCGGTGCAGTGGCTCACGCCTGTGATCCCACAACTTTGGGAGGCCAAGGTGGGCGGATCACGAGGTCAGGAGATTGAGACCATCCAACACAGTGAAACCCCGTCTCTACTAAAAATACAAAAAAAATTAGCTGGGAGTGGTGACAGGCGCTTGTAGTCCCAGCTACTC
>NW_012103876.1:124637-133561 GCF_000951045.1 Mandrillus leucophaeus
AGAAAGAAAGAAAGAAAGAAAAGAAAAGGAAGAAAGAGAGAGAAAATTGGGTTTACAGGTGTGAGCTACCTTGCCTTGCCTGGCCAATGCCCAGAAGCTATGTGCTGTGGGGGGTGTGGTGCCCCAGTTGAGGCGGGCACAGGGACCCAGCTCCTGTTGTCAGATGTGACAGACTCTCAGGGGACGGGAAGGCAATGCCACTTTTCCCACAAATTACTTTTGCTTTCGAAAATATTTTTCACAAAAATATGCTATTTATGTTGCTATGTAATGGTCTTGTTTCTGTTATTTTTAAACAGATTAATAAATATTGTAAATGTTTCTCAGCTTCCATTTCTTTTCATTGTTGTTAGTCATGATTCCTTTTATTCTCTTTTCCCTCAGCTTTATTAAGGTACAATTGATCAACATTGTATATGTTTACACTTTACAATGTAAATTAAAATTAAATTTCTAAGCCCCTCAACGGACTGAATGGACCCTCCTCTCAGCCAAGGGGATCCAAATAAACCTGAAAAATTCATTCAGGCCATGAGGGAGAAGAGGGGTTGGGCACGCCTCAGTATACCCTCCTCACTTTGTGGTTCAGACCCAACCACACAGCAGTGACGTGAAAATAGAGATCCTATGACTGACGGAACAAACACTTTGTAGCAATAAGATACCAAACTTCAAACGCACTCTATTATAGCATCACTTGAAAGCAGGTCCTGAAGGAAATCCAAGTATTTTACCCCGAAATATATTTCTTTGACATTTTTTGGAATGGCCCAACGCAGCTGTCTCGTTGTGGGAAATTTGCAATCTGTAGAGCATATGGCTCCCTTACTAGGTCTTTCCAGAAAGTCTGTCACCGTTTAAGTCCACTGAGAGACGTTTGCGTCTATCCTCTCTGAAGCCCTCTGCCTGGAAGTGTCATTTACGTGACAAGAACCTTGGCTCCCACAACTCCCCAAACTCCCACCCACCACCGCACCCTGTTACCTAATTGAAGCTGATTTCAACTCTTAAGACAGAGCTTAACCCTTTCAACCAACTGCCAATCAAGAAACCTTTGAATCCATCTGTGACCTGGAACCCACCCCCAGCACCCCACCCCACAATTCCCCAAACAGAAGGCATGGAAGCTACGCATCCAGGATCCCCCAGACCCATACACCTTGCTCTGTGTGGATCATTTCTAATCAAATTGTAAATATAGCACTTTTCTGAGTTCTCTGAGTCATTTCTAGTGAAGTTTTGAACCTGAGGAAGTCACGGTAATCCTTGAATTTATAGCCAGTTTGTCGGAAGTGCAGGTGGCTTGGGGACTTCCAAAGTTCAGCTGGTGTCTGAAGTAAGGGCAGTTTTGTGGGACTTAGCTCTGGAGTTGTGGGATCTGGTGCTAACCCTGAGTGGTGAGGGTTGGAACTGTATGCAGTCCACCCAGTTTGGATCCACATATATCCTGTGGAATAGTGGGGACGGGATTCTTTGTTGAGAAAGCTTACACCTGCAATTCTGCTGTCTAAGCAGAGTATAACACCAGGGGAAACAGACATGGGCGCATGCACACAGCCACCCCACACAAATTCACATACAGACACACCCCACCACCCATACGCACAAACTCATACTATCTAAAGGAAACGCAGTTGCTTGTGGAAACACGGTCACAGTGCTTTACCTGGAAAATAATGTTCCTTCATCGCCACCAATCCTCATTCCAACCAGAAAACTAGAATCAGGGTGGCTCCCCACACGAAAGCCAGCGAGGAAGACTCACCTTCCCTATCATCTAGCTCTCTCCTTCACAAGTGCCACATGCAGAATATGCATGAATTTCCCCCCTGAGGCCACCTATGGTGACAGAAAAGAAGGCACTACAGCGCCATAGGTTCTGCTGTGTTCTTTTGGCACAGGTGGTTTGTTGTTGTTGCTGTTGCTGTTGTTTTTTCTTGTTGACTTTATAAAAACAAGAGGAGAAATAGGGGTCAAGTCAAAGGAATCTATTTTTTTCTTTTCTTTTCTTTTTTTTTTTTTTTTGAGACGGAATGTTGCTCTGTCGCCAGGCTGGAGTGCAGTGGCGCCATCTGGGCTCACTGCAAGCTCCACCTCCCGGGTTCAAGCGAATCCCCTTCCTCAGCTTCCTGCATAGCTGGGACTACAGGCACCTGCCACCATGCCCAGTTAATTTTCTGTATTTTAGTAGAGACAGGGTTTCACCATGTTGGCCAGGATGGTCTCTACCTCCTGACCTTGTGATTTGCCCGCCTTGGCCTCCCAAAGAGCTGGGTTTACAGGTGTGAGTCATCCTGCCTGGCCAAGTCAAAGGAATCTAAAAGCTAGGGTAGAGAAAACCTACTCCTGCCACAGGGCACAGACTTTTGCTGGAGGATGTGTCTGTCGTGTCTTTTTTTTTTTTTTTTTTTTGATGGAGTCTCGACAACCAGGCTGGAGTGCAGTGATGCAATCTCGGTTCACTACAACCTCCACCTCCCGGGTTCAAGCAGTTCTCCTGCCTCAGCTTCCCAAGTAGCTGGGATTCCAGGCATGTGCCACCATGCCCAGCTAATTTTGGCATTTTTAGTAGAGATGTGGTTTCGCCATGTTGACCAACCTGGTCACGAATTCCTGACCTCAGGTGATCCACCCGCCTAGGCCTCCCAAGTGCTGGGATTACAGGCCATCATGCCTGGCCTGTCATGTCTACTTCAATCAGCAGTTGCAAAATTCTTAACCCACGGAGGAAAGAATTGCTCCTGAGGAAAAGGCTCTCTACGCACAGTGAAGAATCTGACACACCCCGCCAATGTGCCCTCCCGAATCAGGGCTTGTGTGGTAAGAGACTTCCATCCCAAGCAATTGAAGAAACAGCCACTGACCTCTGTAATGCATGTGGCCATGTTTCCATAACTGAACTCAACTGATAAAACAGCAAAGCAGTCAAGTTTTCATAACTGAACTCAATTGATAAGACAGCAAAGCACCGCTTCTACCTCAGAAAAAGAAAGACAATCTTAACCTGGCATTAGATGGGACCCCTGATCTGTCCTGCCACTAGGAAGCTCCTCGAACTTGTTCTCCGGAGGAGCTGCATGGACGGGGCGATGGTCAGGACATCGGGGTGCACTAGGATGCTGCTCGAACTCGTCCTCTGGAGGAGCCGCGTGGATGGGGCGATGGTCAGGACCTCGGGGTGCACTAGGAAGCTACTCTATTCTAACTCGTCCTCCGGAGGAGCTGGGTGGATGGGGCGATGGTCAGGACCTTGGGGTGCCCTAGGACGCCGCCCGAACTCGTCCTCTGGAGGAGCCGCGTGGACGGGGCGATGGTCGAGAAGCCGGGGTGCTGCTCATTCATGGCCCTACCCTAGCTGAACGTGAGAGTTGCAGAAACAAGGTGCTAGACGCAAGCTATAACTGACCGTGCTGAGTCCACGTTTGTCCCATCCCTAGGTTGTGTATGTCCCAGGATTTGAGCACTTCTAGGGCATACGCTGACAATGCTATCGAATACCACAAACCATCGCCTCAGTTCCTAGCTCCGGGTCAGACACTGAGAATCAGTTCTACCATTGACAGACGTTGATAGTTGTCCTTGTCTCCAAACATTCAGAATCTATGGGCTGCCCAGAGGCATCTGGACTTCCTATGTGCTTTTAATGCATCCCTCAGCATGGCCAGAATGAAAACATCAGAAAATACCAATTGTTGGAGAGGCTGGGGGGAGCAACCAAACTCATTCACTCACTCATTCATTCATTCATTCATTCATTTTATTTGCTCTGTCTTTCCCTGGACTGCTCTTTCCACATTGCCTAATTGGTGAATCTTTTTTCAGCCTTCAAGATCCAGCATAGACGTCACCTCCTCTGAGAAGACTTCCCTGTTTGCTGATGTGTGATCTTGGCGAAAACTAAGAGCTTCCTGGCTTCTGAGGCTGGAGTCTAGACCACCAGCTCTCTTACCTCTAACCCACAGTCCTCTAACCTCCCTAAGTTTTGTCTGCATTGGGATTTCCACGCTGTGGCAGCTTTTGTTCTTAGGAATCCTCTGTTCAGGGTTGGCTGCAAACTTGTCTATCATCCACCCAGTGGTTTACAGAACTAGCCTGTGCTCCACCTGCGTTCTGAGCTCATCAGTGTGTCACCCTCATCCCCGTAAGAGTGGGTTGGATGATGCGCAGAGAAAGGGCCCCGAGGGCCACGGTTCTTCTTCTGGCAACTTCTGGAGGTTTTGTTTCTTGGTGAATCTCTGCATTGGGAAAGTTACAGATGCACAGGACCTGTGTGCTCACGCTCACATGAAGGCAAGTGGTTCTGCATGCTTCGGTCCCAGTGCAGGCCCTGTCCTCTTGTGGGCACCCACTCATGCCACGTTTACTGGCCTCAGGATTTGGGCCGGTTGCTCCATGGGGCTTCTGCCGAGACACCTTCAGAGAGTGTAGCCTAGTCACAGTCCCAACGGCTTACACAAGTGTCCCCACAATCAGAAACACCACATCATCCTGGTGTTGGCGTATCCTTGTCAGCTTTCACATGCTGGCTTCTGTTTTCCCTTTTTTGTTTGAGATAGAGTCTCGCTCTGTCACCCAGGCTACAGTGCAGTGGCGAAATCTCGGCTCGCTGCAAGCTCTGCCTCCCAGGTTCACGCCATTCTCCCGCCTCAGCTTCCCCAGTAGCTGGGACTACAGGCGCCCGCCACCGCGCCCGGTAATTTTTTTGGATTTTTAGTAGAGACGGGGTTTCACCGTGTTAACCACGATGGTCTTGATCTCGTGACCTCATGATCCGCCTGCCTCGACCTCTCAAAGTGCTGGGATTACAGGCGTGAGCCACCGCGCCCGGCCATGGCTTCACATTTTCTTACTCCTTGCCCATCACGGGTGATCATTAGAGGCCTTAGAACTCTTAGGTTCTTCTTTTGAATTGAGAGGGTAACACAGATGACAGCATCTACAATCCCCATAATCTCTCTGTCCAGTAGAGATTTGCAGAGTACCATTTTAAACATAAAAATCCGCAATGATCTTAAATTAATACTGGTGCTACACTGGAGAATCTATCAATGAGATTATGTGCCCCCAAACTATGCACAACATTACTGAAGAATTAGTTCTCCCCCTACCAGTGCCACTTTTTATTTTTATTTTATTTTATTTTTTTTGAGACAGAGTCTCGCTCTGTCGCCCAGGCTGGAGTGCAGTGGCGCGATCTCGGCTCACTGCAAGCTCCGCCTCCTGGGTTTGTGCCATTCTCCTGCCTCAGCCTGCCGAGTAACTGGGACTACAGGCACCCACCACCACGCCCGGCTAATTTTTTGTATTTTTAGTACAGACGGGGTTTCACTGTGTTAGTCAGGCTGGGCTCTATCTCCTGACCTCGTGATCCGCTCGCCTCGGCCTCCCAAAGTGCTGGGATTACAGGTGTGAGCCACGGCGCCCGGCCAAATAAATCTTTGAGAGAGTTTGAAGAGTCTTCACAAATTTTATTTCAATGTGGATATAGCTAATGACTCACATACATTAGCGTACATATTTTTGATAATTCAATAAATTTTATCCCCAAGTACATAGAGATTTTATTTCCCAGACGACAAGAAAACTGGAAGATGGGAAATATGTTTTTTTAGCAACATGATTTTTCACTTGTATTTCTTTTAAAACCCTGGGGCGTCACATAGAAAAGCAATGGTGTGCAGACTCCCCCTCCAGAAACTGCACATTTTCTTCTGTTATTGTATTTGTATAAATGTGTGGGGTACGGGTGTGATTTTGTGAAACTGCTATGTTGTATAGTGGTGAAGTCAGAACTGCAGTGCATCGATCACTGGAGTCATATTGCTGTTGCATCCACTGAGTAAGTTCTTATCACCCTCCCCCTCCTGCCCCCAGCGCCCTCCGAGTCTCCACTGCCGTCATTCCACATTCTACCTCCAGGTATGCACATTATTTAGCTCCCACGTATACGTGAGAACGTGCTGTATCTGTCTTTCTGTGTCTGAGCTGTTTCACTTAAGATAATGCCCTCCAGTTCCATCCACGCTGCTGCAGAAGACACGATTTGACTCTTTTTCATGGCCGAATAGCCCTCCACTGTGTACATAGACCACATTCTTGATCCAGTCCTCTGTTGATGGGCGCGCAGGCTGATTTCATGTCTTCACCTTTGTGAACAGTGCTGAGGTAAACGGAAGCGTGAACCTGCCGATTTTTTTATGTGGTTGACCCTCAGTAAGATTCATGATTACATGGACCAAGAAATATGAAGGTGGGCAAAGAATTCAGCATCGATGGGTGTCTCTCAGTTGACTGTTTCATCACTAACAACAGAAATCAGGAATTTATTTTCTTTTTATTTCATCTGTTTTTTTCCTTTTGCATTCTTTCGGCTTTTAAAAATATTCCATTTCATTTTATTGAAGGGCTTCATGCTGTTACTATGTTTAGTGATTATTGTACCCATGATACTATGTATTCCAGAATTATTACGTTCTAATTAAATTGCAGCCACGGGGGCTTACACCTTCAGAGAACTGCATCTTTGTGCAGACATTGTCGACTGTGCTTGCTGAAACCTGGATGGCACAGCCTACTGCTCCTAGACTAAAAGGCCGTATAGCATTTTACTCTACTCAATCATAACATGATGGTAATTGTAACACTGTGGTAAATATTTCTGTATCTAAACTTATCCAAGCACACAAAAGGCAATGTACCGCCTTACAACGGTATGACGCCTATGATGTCAATAGGCAATAGGAATCTTTCAGCTCCAGGGTCCATGGCCGTATAAATCTTTACCACTTCACAGACCATGTAAAGAACCTTAAAATAGTACAAATCAACGTGCTGTTTCCCATATTGTATGCTATTAAATTTATATATTTTAATTCTGCATATATGATAACCCACAAAAATGCTGTTATTTTTTCTTTCTTTTTGTTTTGTTTTTTCGAGACGGAGTCTCACTCTGTCACCGAGGCTGGAGTGCAGTGGCAACATGTCAGCTCACTACAACCTCTGCCTCCTGGGTTCAAGCAATTCTCCTGCCTCAACCTCCCAAGTAGCTGGGATTACAGGTGCCCCCCACCATGCCTGGCTAGTTTTTATTTAGTAGAGACAGGGTTTCACCATGTTGGCCAGGGTGGTCTTGAACTTTCGACCTCAGGTGATCCACCCACCTCAGCCTCCCAAAGTGCTGGGATTACAGGCATGAGCCACCGTGCCCGGCCTATTTTTTATTTCTCAAACTGATTGTCTCATATGGGATTAGTAAGTGAGAAAAAGCATTTTGATTATGTATGTCCACAAGTTTCCACTCCTGCAGCTCATTATTCTTTATTATAAATCTGTTTCCCTCTGGTGTTATTTGCTTTTAACATAAAGGATTTCCTTCAGTTTTTTTGTACTACAAGTGCACTATTGCTTTTGATAAATCCAGCTTTTATTTGTATTGAAATATCTTTATTTCACATGCAGTATTTCCTGGGCAGGGCATGGTGGCTCACACCTGTAATCCCAGCACTTTGGGAGTCCGAGGTGGTTGGATCCCCAAGTCAGGAGATTGAGACCATCCTGGCTAACATGGTGAAACTCTGTCTCTACTAAAAAAATACAAAAAAATTAGCCGGGCGAGGTGGCGGTGCCTGTAGTCCCAGCTACTCGGGAGGCTGAGGCAGCACAATGGCGTGAGCCCGGGAGGCAGAGCTTGCAGTGAGCCGAGATTGTGCCACTGCACTCCAGCCTGGGCAACAGGGCGAGACTCCATTGTAGGGACCAGACCCACAGGGTCGGTGGGTTTTTCTCCCCAGGTGTGGAGATGAGAGACTCTAGAAATAAAGACACAAGACAAAGAGATAAAAGAAAAGGCAGCTGGGCCCGGGGACCACTACCACCAAGACGCGGAGACCGGTAGTGGCCCCAGTGCCTGGTTGCGCTGTATTTTATTGGATACAAGACGAAAGGGGCAGGGTGAGGAGTGTGAGTCATCTCCAGTGATTGACAAGGTCATGTGAGTCACGTGTCCACTGGACAGGGGGCCCTTCCCTGCCTGGCAGCCAGGCAAAGAGAGAGGGAGAGAGAGAGAGACAGCTTACGCCATTATTTCTGCATATCAGAGACTTTTAGTACTTTCATTAATTTGCTACTGCTATCTAGAAGGCAGACCAGGTGTACAGGATGGAACATGAAGGCGGACTAGGAGCGTGACCACTGAAGCACAGCATCACAGGGAGACGGTCAGGCCTCCGGATAACTGTGGGCGGGCCTGACTAATGTCAGGCCCTTCACAAGACGTGGAGGAGTACAGCCTTCTCTAAACTCCCCCGGGGAAAGGGAGACTCCCCTTCTGCTAAGCAGCGGGTGTTTTTCCTTGACACTGACGCTACTGCTAGACCATGGTCCGTCCAACGGGCATCTTCCCAGACGCTGGCGTTACCGCTAGACCAAGGCGCCCTCTGGTGGCCCTGCCCGGGCATAACAGGAGGCTCACACTTGTCTTCTGGTCACTTCTCACTATGTCCCCTCAGCTCCTACCTCTGTATGGGCTGGTTTTTCCTAGGTTATAATTGTAGAGCAAGGATTATTATAATATTAGAATAAAGAGTAATTGCTACAAACTAATGACTAATGATATTCATAATCATATCTATGATCTATATCTAGTATAACTATTCTTATTTTATATATTTTATTACACTGGAACAGTTCATGCCCTCGGTCTCTTGCCTCGGCACCTGGGTGGCTTGCCGCCCACACTCTATCTCAAAAAAGAAAAAAAAGAAAAAAAAATTAGCTGGGCATGGTGGTGGGCGCCTGTAGTCCCAGCTACTCGGGAGGCTGAGGCAGGAGAATGGCTTGAACTCAGGTGGAGCTTGGAGTGAGCCGAGATTGCACCACTGCACTCCAGCCTGGGCGACAGAGGGAGACTCTGCCTCAAAAAA
>NW_012103876.1:133716-138005 GCF_000951045.1 Mandrillus leucophaeus
AATTAGCCAGGCATGGTGGCGGGCACCTGTAATCCCAGCTACTTGGGAGGCTGAGGCAGGAGAATCACTTGAACCTGGGAGGCGGAGGTTGCAGTAAGCCAAGATCACACCATTGGACTCCAGCCTGGGCAACAAGAGCAAAAGTCCATCTCAAAGACAAAAAAAAGAAACGTTAATGAAATGTGATAAAACTAAAACCTTAATTAAATCTGTGTGGAGATAAAATGCAGATCATTCCACTGTATTTAGGAAAATAATTCAAACATATTTATTAATATCTAACCTCATTTTAAAAATCAAAAATAGGCCAGGCACAGGGGCTTATGCCTGTAATACCAGCACTTTGGAGGCCAAGGCGGGCAGGTCACTTGAGGTCAGGAGTTCAAGACCAGCCTGGCCAACATGGTGAAACCCTGTCTCTACTAAAAATACAAAAATTAGCCCGGCGTGGTGGCATACACCTGTATTCCCAGATCCTCGGGAGGCTGAGGGCAGGAGATTCACTTGAACCTGGGAGACAGAGGTTGCAGTGAGCCAAGATCGCACCAACGTACTCCAGCCTGGGTGACAGAGTGAGACATTGTCTCGAGTAAATAAATAAATAAATAAAAATAAAAATATATATAATGTTCTCATACTTTGTTAATTCTGCTCTAACAAAATAGCTGATACTAATTTCTAATTATCAGAAATTTATTTCTCACAGTTCTGTAGGCTTTGAAGTTCAAGATCAAGGGCCAGCATTCAGTGTCTGGGGAGGGTCCTCTAGGTGCCTCTTCCCTGGGCAGAAGGTTGGAAGGGCAGAAAGGCAAGGAACCCACCCCCTCAGGCCATTTTAATAGGACAGGTCTCTCCCCGCTGAGAACTCCACCATTATGATTTAATCACCCCCCAAATCACCTCTCAGTAATATCTCATGGGCAATTAAGTGTCAACATGTGATATTTAGGGGACAAATTCAGCCCCTAGCAAATGCCAACTGATCATTTTTAATTTTTAAAATAAGTGACGCAAAATAATTTCAAATAGGTGGATATTTGTCCCTTACCCAATTTGTTCACCTGTCAAAACTAACTCATTTTCTCTGTAACCTCTTTTCTCTGTTATGCCATCTTGTTGTTTTTCTGAAATGCATGAAAGTTACGGGCAGACAGGCTGTCACCACTGATGAATTGTGTTTTCCGCGTGCTCAAAATCCCTCTGCACGATCTTACTACCAACTAAGTAAAACACAAATGTTGATACGTTACTGTCCAGTCCGCAGGCACCCTTTAAATGTTTCCTCCTACCTGACAAATTCTTCTTCCCTTTTGGTCCAGGGTCCCCACCCTGGAGCTTGTGCTGCATTCATAGGCTCTGCCTTTTCCTTTATTTTCCAGTCTCAAACTCTTCTTCACCTGTTGCCTCTCTCATTCCCAATATTCTGCATTCCTCAGAATGAGCCTTTCTGGGACCTCGGAGGCTCCCTCACCACCAGGTTCGGTTATGCTGTCCTGGCAGGAAGAAGAAAGGAACCACGCTGCGCTCTGCTCGGTGCCTCCCTCCAGGACCCACATTTGCCACCTGTCCCGGCCCCAGTGATGTCACCATTCATGGCCTGGTGGGGCGGCATCTGCCAGACCCACTCACCTTCAATTTATAATGGGAACTTTATTCTGAATAGTATTTTGTAGGGAGTTATTCTAACACACTGTGCATAAGCTGTTCCTCATCTAACCAGCTGGTCAGTTCCTTCACTAACCAGCCTCTTTGTACAACTCCTTTCTCAACCAACTAACACTGATCATTGCCTAACAGCAGCTCTGGGCTTTTTGTAGTTGCCATCTATTCTAAAGAAGAGTATTCCCTTCTCCTCTATTACCTGTCTGTCTATCTATCTATCTATCTATCTATCTATCTATCTATCTATCTATCTATCTATCTATCTATCTCTATTACCTGTCAATCATCTATCTATCCATTTATCTATCTACCATCTATCTATCATCTATCTATCTTCATATCAGAAAAATTCCTCAATCAGTATGTTATCCAATAAGCTGCATTTTGTTACAATCATTTATTTCATGCTTCTTTGCCAGATTTGGGAGGTGGGAGACTTCTAAAGCTCTCATATTTTTACACAAGGCGTCCTAGGCTCTTCATTTACCATTCCATGTGCCATGTTATTATCAGCAATTTCATCAAGATATGTGATTCCTTCTCCCAGAGCGTGCTATGCAGAATTCAAGATCCAGTATTACCCATGATCATTCCTACCGGTGAGTCACTGGGCCGTCTCAGTAGACATAGCCAATACACTTATGTATTTCCTACATACAAACATCTATACTATATGTTTCTATATTTCACTCTGTGTGTGTGTGTGTGTGTGTCTATGTATATATATAACCACAAGGTTTTCACAATGTCTCTAATTCTGATCCACCCCCTGGAATTCTTTATAGAGTGTTCCTTTCCCATATTTGTTAACGCCTCTTTTAACAGTGAGAAACTGGCTCTCATTCACCTCAATATATTTAGCTCTGTGCACCTTATGTGCTGAGAAAAACCAATCTCATATCCACACCGTGTGTGTTGTCTGCCTGCATCTCACGTTCTGCCAATACCCCCACATACTCGGGTGCTTGCTGGTTTGCGACCAACATGCCTCCATGGGGCTCTCTGCCCCCCATCCCACTCCCTCACTATTGGGAATCCTTGGATGCTGGCAGATGCACCACTAACACACACCTGCTCTGCCCACTGTTTCCCTCACTGCCCTGCCTCCTAGGGTGCTCCAACCCCACTACCAAGGGAACACAGCAACCAATGCCAACTCCTCCATGGCCAGGAGCAGAGGGAAGGAAATGACAAGCAGTCCAAGAAGAGAGAACGGAAACAGAAAGGGAAGAAGAAGAAGATTTTCTCTGGATATAAAGCTCAGGGATGAACATTCCTTTCTTTCCTGTCACTACCCCAAGATTGCATGGCTCAAGGGGCAGAGCCAGGGTTCAAATATAGATGGGTCTGATTGTAGTTAGTAAATATAGAAGGAATGATGAAATTAGAATACCACTATTTGGCAATCACCGTAGAAATAATAAATTAATCACATTTGACATCTATTTTCATGTCACTATATCCAGGTTAATCTCCTTTTCTTTCATCCCACAAAAGTAATTTTGATATATTTAATTTTTGTGACTCTAAGTGAATTACAAATGCTTACAGTGGATTCACATGCCCTAGACAAGCAAAGTCCAATGAAATATCTCATAAATTTTGTTATGAAGAAAATTTTGTCATTTAAGCTGAAAGGTATAGGGCGACTTATGTATTTTCTCCTACAGACTTGAGGACAATAAACCTCACCCATCGAGGGCCTCTTCTCCAACAGAGGGAAGCCACGGAGGCAGAAGCTGTGTCCACTTTCTAAATACAAGGGCTTCTCAAGACAGGTCAAGCAGATAGGATGTTGGCTTGGTTCTTGCACTGCTCAGCTGCACCACATTCTGGGGACCACGGCAAGAATCTCCCCTTGGTGGTACATTCCTTGGTTCACCATCCCCTCTTCCCAGTGCCAGATTCAGCACCTCCCGCCCTACATGTCTGTGATGCTAAACAGGCCACGGGAGCTCCTTTTGGCCCTGCCACCTGGTCCCCCAAAGGTCATGGCCGCATCAGTGACAGGGATGAAGCTCCTACTTTCTTCACTCCTCAGACCATGGGAAAGTACAATCATGAAGTACTTTGTGAGATATCACACTGTTGTCTGTCCAAAGAGAGTGTCTATAAATGCTCTGCAGGAGGACTGAACCCAGCCACTCACATGGGCACCTCCAGGGCGCTGGTCACCCACATGCTGAAACAGAGGCAGAGGGATGGGGGATCTTGAGGATCAACAGGCAGAGTCCCATGCCCCTGGGTCCTGGGAGGAGCAGGAGGTCTGATGACACAAGTGAGCCTGCCCCTCCCCCCGGGACCCTCCGTGCCATCCAGACAGAACGACTCCACATTAAATGTGCACAGCTTCCTGGAGCATGTCATTGTTGTCCCCTAATAAGACTTGGTCATTCGAACATCCCCACCAACCCTGCCACCCTGTCTGTGCATTTTAATTTTAAAAATCATATGCTGTGCTAAAACAAATGCTCTCACTGTAGTATATTCTAGCACAAAATGCTTACAGAAGATACTCCTTTGTAAAGAGTAAAAAGACTACACACACACACACACACACACACACAAACACACACACACAAACAAACACACACACACACACACACACAAACACACACACACACACA
>NW_012103876.1:143910-153225 GCF_000951045.1 Mandrillus leucophaeus
GTTGTTAGCACATGAATGAAGGGGTCCTGCCAGGGTTTGCCTGAGCTGTGGGAGGACTGGGCGGGAGGGCACCTGGCCAGCCTGACACAGGGAACAAGCTGGCCTGATGGCATCGCGGGGAACAGAACAAGGCTGTCGGGCCAGAGCAAAGGGCGTGACAAAAAAGTGACCCCCGTGCCAGCTGCCCGGTGGCCCTGTCCTGCGTGTGGTGGATTCCCGGAGCCAGGTCACCGGGAGGGTGAGAGCCAGTGCCTGCAGCGACACAGCAGCCCCTCCATGCATGTCCCCTAGGATTCCTGCTGGCCATGGAGAGCCTTGGTGACAGCTGGACACTGACTTCTCAAACGAAACCCAATTCAGGCTTCATTCCTAACCCAGGGATTTGGTATTGGGTGAGGCGTGAAGGCCAGGAATGTGCTCAGGCATGGGTTTCCCCTCGTGTCTCTATGGTGGGGGGCGGGTACATATTAATCCCAGAGGAAGGATTCTCTGCATCATCCAACCCTGTGAGCGCCCTTCAACCTGGAGCCGATGGTGAGGACGGGACAGGAAGGTGCTGCTGCTGGTCCCAAGAGTGCAGAGGGAGAGGGTGGACTCCTCCCACCTCCTGACACACACAGACTTTGTCTCCAGGGAGACTTAGGGGCTGTGAGGGGCTGTGTCCCACATCACTCCCTGCATGGCACCAAACACCACACCCACATTCACAAAGGATGCCAACCCATCAAAACCCAAGGATTTAGTGTTTTCTGTGGCACAGGCAGGAAAGGTCTGGTTTGCTGCAAAAGGTCATCTTAAAACACCAGAGCAAGAACTGAATATGACAAGCAGAGCACACACAATGTCCGTGCAAACACAACCTCTTAGGACTTGGTCTTAATTAAAATATAAAAGGAGGCCGGGCTCGGTGGCTCATGCCTATAATCCCAGCACTTTGGGAGGTCGAGGTGAACAGATCACTTGAGTCCAGGATTTCAAGACTAGCCTGGGCAACATGGCAAAACCCTGTCTCTACAGAAAGTACAAAACTTAGCCAGGTGTAGTGGCATGCACCTGTATTCTCAGCTACTCTGGAGGCTGAGGTGGAAGGATTGATTGAGCCCCGGGAGATGGAGGTTGAGCCACAGTGGCACCACTGCACTCTAGCCTGGGTGACAGAGTAAGATCCTATCTCCAAAAAAAAAAGGAATAAATCAGACTTCTGCACGTACACCTATTTCCTTTTCCATTTACTGATTTCATAGTCTCCATCCTACTGACCCACAAGAACCCTCTGCACGGGCCCCACCTGGAGTGCCTTCTCTAGCTGAAGAGGCTTCATCCTCATGGCTGCACTCAGGCAGGCTGTTCTTGAGCCCATCTGTAGAGACACAAACATCAGCAGAAAGGTGATTCCAGAAAGTTACTCACCCAGCTCTTCTACTCTGTGTGCAACCACGTGGAGGACACAAGGTCCCCTGCTCTGTCCTCTGTGTCCTCAGATTCTCCCTGTGCTCTGTGGATTCAGAGGCTGTCAACAAGGCACACTTCACAGTTGAGAGCCTTCAGGTGAGAGGGAGGAGCTGAAGCCATTCCCTTCCAACTTTACACTTCCACTGGACCATTACGGCTCTCACCCGCAGTCCGATAACCCTGAAATTCCAGCTTTGATGCATGTGCCTTGAGCTAGATGAGTTCAGTGAACAGAATCGATGTCAGGCTCACAGAAGCTGCATGACAGAAGGTTCTGGGAGGATGGAAATGTTTTCTGCGGTATAGACATATGGCTACTGTGTACTCAAAGTATGGCTCTGGTGAGGAGGTCCTGAATTTTAAATTTTACTATTTTATTTTATTTTTGAGACAGAGTCTTGCTCTGTCACCCAGGCTGGAGTGCATTGGTGTGATCTCAGCTCACTGCAACCTCCGCCTCCCAGGTTCAAGCAGTTCTCCTGCCTCAGCCTCCCAAGTAACTAGGACTACAGGTGTGCACCAACACACCCGGCTAATTTTTGTGTTTTTAGTAGAGATGGGGTTTCACCATGTTGGCCAAGCTGGTCTTGAACTCCTGACCACCCACCTCGGCCTCTCAAAGTGCTGGGATTATAGGCGTGAGCCACTGCGCCTGGCCTCCACCTGAAACTTGTACAAAACATTTTGTTGACCAAGAACAGTACAGAAATTTTGTCTCCAATATTCAAATATGCATGTCAAGGAGGAAAACAAACTCTAAAGGAACTTTTTAAAAAGGCAACTACCTGAAAAGTTGTGATAAAATATGTATAACATGAAATTTCCCATCGTCATCATTTCAAGTCTTCAGTAATGTTAAGAACCTTCGATTGATGTGTGCTACCATCACCTCCATCATCTCCGGAGCTCCTTCCTCATCCCCACTGAAACTCTGCCTGTTAAAACAGCCACTCCCCTTTCCTTCCTCCCTCTAGCCCCTGCGTCCTACCATACCTAGTATACTTCAAGTATGCCCCTGTATGCTTCACAGAGACACATTCTACTTTGTGTCTCTATGAAGTATACTAGGTACCTCATATAAGTGGAAACATACAATATTTGTCCCTTTGTGTCTGCCTTATGTCACTCAGCATGGTCCTCAAGTTTCATTATGTTGAGCCCTGGGTCCAAACGTCCTTTTTTTGTAAGTTTGAATAATATTCCATTGTATGTACATACCACATGTTATTGATCCCTTCGTCTGTCCATGGATATGAGTTGCTCCCACCTTTTATCTACTGTGAATAACACAGCTATGGACATGGGCGGGCGAGTGTCTCTTTATTTCCTTGCTTTCAATTTTGGGGGGATATATACCCAGAAGTGGAATTGCTGGAGCGTCCCTAGGTATAATTTCTCGAGGAACTGCCATACTGTTTCCTAGAGGGGCGGCGCTATTTTACATTCCCACCAGCAGTGCACAACGGTTCCAGTTTCTCCACATCCTCACCCACATTCGTTATTTTCTGATTTTCTTTGATATTAGTCAATGTAGCAGGAGTGAAATGGTATCTCATTGTCATTTCCATCTCCCTAATGATTAGTGATGCTGAGTATGGAGAAATGTCTGTTCAAGTCCTTTCCTCATTTGCTTTTTTTCTTTTTTTAACGACAGAGTCTCACTCTGTCACCCAGGCTGGAGTGCAGTGGCGCGATCTCGGCTCACTGCAACTTCCACCTCCTGGGCTAAGCAATTCTCCTGCCTCAGCCTCCCGAAGAGCTATTACAGGCACATGCCACCACGCCCTGCTAATTTTTGTATTTTTAGTAGAGACAGGGTTTCACCATGTTGGCCAGGCTGGTCTGTGAACTCCTGTCCTCAGGTGATCTGCCCGCCTTAGCCGCCCAAAGTGCTGGGATTACAGGTGTGAGCCACCGCACCTGGCCTTGCTCATTTCTTAATTTGATTGTTAGGTTTTTGTTGTTGACTACTTTTTTTAATTGAAGTACAATATACATACAGAGAAACCACCAATCTCCAGCGGGCAGCTTGGTAAATTATCATAGAGTGAATATATCTGGACACCAGCCCTCAGATCAAGAAATAGAATATTACCAGAGCCACCCTCCCCCAGAGCACTAAGATAATTGCTATCCTGACTTCTCACCAGATGTTTCTTTTGCTTGTTTTAGAGCTTCACAGAAACAGAATCGTGCAGTACGCATTCATTTGTGTCTGGCTTCTTCTGCTCAGCGTTATGTTGCTGAGATTCACCAACTGTGCATGGCAGCTGTTCATCCATTTTCAGTGCTGTAAGAATTTTACTCTATAAATACACTGAGAGGTACTTATCCATTCTCCTGTTGGAAGCTGGGGCTACTGTGAATTGTGCTGATAAAACACTCTAGTGCACATCATTTGGTGAACACATGTACAGTGCACAGTTCTTTTGGGTCTATGCATAGGAGTGGAGTGTGGGGATCACAGGTGCGGTCTCCTTTAGTAGGTATTACCCAAGGGTTTTCCAAAGTAGTTGTGCTATTTTACATTCCCAAAAGCAGTATATGAAGTTTCAGTTACTCCACATTCTTGCCCAAACTTGGTATCAACAGTGTTTTTAATTTTAGCCATTCTGGTAGGTGTAATATTGGTTTCTCACTATGGTTTAAATTTGATGGCTTACAAGGTTGAGCATGTTTTATATACCTTTTGGCCATTTGGATGTTCATTTGTTCTTTCCTCTCGCTTCCTCCCTCCTCCCTCTCTTTCTTCCTTCCCTTTTTTGTCCCTCTTCATTTATTTCACCCATTGTCCTATCGGTCTGCCAGCTGTTTTCTTAATTTTTAAAAAAATTTTATTTTACTTTAGGCCGGGCCCAGTGGTTCACACCTGTAATCCCAGCACTTTGGGAGGCCGAGGTGGGCGGATCACGAGGTCAGGAGATCGAGACCATTTTGCCTAACACAGTGAAACCCCGTCTCTACTAAAAAATACAAAAAATTAGCCAGGTGTGGTGGCGGGCACCTGTAGTCCCAGCTACATGGGAGGCTGAGGCAGGAGAATGGTGGGAACCCAGGAGGCAGAGCTTGCAGTGAGCCGAGATCACACCACTGCACTCCAGCCTGGATGACAGAGCAAGACTGACTCAAAACAAAAATTATTTTACTTTAAGTTCTGGGACACATGTACAGAACGTGCAGGTTTGTTGCACAGGTAAACATGTGCCATGGTGGTTTGCTGCACTTATCAACCCGTCACCTAGGTGTTAAGCCCCACATGCATTTTTCTTATTAATGTGTAGGAATTCTCTTTATACTCTACCCGTGATTTATCTTTTCACCCTTCTCCAGTCCTGCCTCTTTTTTTTTTTTGAGACAGTCTCACTCTATCGGCCAGGCTGGAGTGGAGTGGCCGGATCTCACCTCACTGCAAGCTCCGCCTCCCGGGTTCACGACATTCTCCTGCCTCAGCCTCCCGAGTAGCTGGGACTATAGGCGCCTGCCACCACGCCTGACTAGTTTTTTGTATTTTTTTTAGTAGAGACGGGGTTTCACCGTGTTAACCAGGATGGTCTCGATCTCCTGACCTCGTGATCCGCCCATCTCGGCCTCCCAAAGTGCTGGGGTTACAGGCTTGAGCCACCGTGCCTGGCCCCACCTCTTTTTTTTTTTTTAAGAGACAGAGTCTCACCCTGTCACCCAGGCTGGAGTGCAGTGGTACAATCATGGCTCACTGCAGCCTCAACCTCCCAGGCTCGAGTGATTCTCCTGCCTCAGCCTCCCAAGTATCTGGAACCACAGGCATGCACCACCACGCCCAGCTAATTTTTCATTTTTGATAGAGACAAGATCTTGCTAAGTTGCTCAGGCTGTTCTCTAACTCCTGACCTCAAGTGATCCTCCCACTTTGGCCTCCCAAAGTGCTGGGATTACAGCATGAGCCACCACACCCGCCCCATCTCTTTACTCTCTTATTGATGAAAAATTCTTAATTTTACTATCACCCAACGTATCAATCATTTTCTTTGGGGATAGTGTTTTGTCTTATTGAGGACATTTTTACATGCCTCCTAAGGAGCCTTAAAAATCTCCATACGCCCACAAAGTCCCACTGTTCTAATGCCTATTTTGTGCTAGAAAATAAATGAGGCACTGTCCCAGAGGCTACGTCTATCTTGTGGGAAAACTGTCTTCATCATCATTTGCCAAGCCAGGATATGATCAGGATGAGGACAATTTCCATGGCTCCCGGCATCTGAAACGCTTCCTGCATTAGAGAGAGTGGGCCTGATGCCACCGTGGGCCAGGTGGGTGCCCCATCCCAGCCCCACCTGCACCCCACAGGGACAGAGCATGAGGAATGGAGAAGCTGTGGTGTCCTTGGGCAGAGCCAGGCCAGACACGTGGTTCTGCAAACAGAATGAGGGTACAGATGAGCCTGCCTGCATCGCCATGGGGCTCCAGGGGCTGCAAGAGGTGGGAGAGAAGCAGGTAGAGGAGGGATCCAGCAGGAAGAAGAGCAGAGCATTCTCCCTGGGAAGGGAGAAGGAAGGACGCACCTTTCGTTTAACAGCTCAGTGTTCCGGGGACCGGAGGTGAGGTCGCACCTGCTGGTTCCACAGCGCCTGTCTCTGGCATGAGTTGTTTAGATGTCAGAATTGGTGAAAAGTTTGAGATTGTCCCAGCTGGTCCAGGAAAGGTAATGGGGAGCTACAAAGCTTGTAGAAGGGCAGTCAGGGCTGTCCTGTGCACAGGGGCTCCAGGGCACATGAGCCACACTGTGGTTAGGGCCAGGCCTCCCAGGAGTGACCCAGACCAGCCTTTTCTTTCTCATTCTCTCACCCTCTGAATTCAAAAGCTTACGCATGCCATGAAAGTTCCACTGGATAAAAAGAAAGTATTTGCCTCCTGGGCTCAGAAATGGTATTAAGGAAATTGCAAATCTACTGACTGTGACAGAAAGCAAATCAGTGGCTGCTTGGGATGGGGTGGGGTGGGAGGGGCCATAGGGAGGGATTCCAAAGAAGCTCGAGGAAGCTTTGGGAGTCGTGCTGCTCTTGGTCTTGACTATTGTCATGGTTTTGCGGGTGTGTACGTGTGTTAACACTGATCAAAAAAGAAATTTTTTTTTTTTGAGATAGAGTTTCACTCTTGTTGCCCAGGCTGGAGTGCAGTAGCGCGATCTTGGCTCACTGCAACCTCCGCCTCCCAGATTCAGGTGATTATCCTGCCTCAGCCTCCAGAGTAGCTGGAATTACAGGCATGCACCACCATGTCTGGCTAATTTTTTGTATTTTTAGTAGAGACGGGGTTTCACCATGTTTGTCAGGCTGGTCTCGAACTCCTGACCTGAAGTGATCCACCCGCCTCGTCCTCCCAAAGTGCTAGGATTACAGGCATAAGCCACCACGCCTGGCCTTGTTCTCTTGTATGTCAGTTACCCCTCCGTGAGGCTGCTAAACATCCTCCCGGCACACACACGCACAGACACACGCCTGCACGCCCTCACGCAGTTTGCAAGGCAGTTGTTCAAATTACACGTTAATCCCTCAAGCGTGCTCATCTTGCTCTCCGAACCTGCCCTCTTGTAGGGTCCATGGTTCTTCCAAGTGCCCTGGTCACAAGGCAGCTGGATCAACACTCAGAGGTACAGAGCAGGGCAGAGTGTGGTCCCTGCATCTGTCTCGCCCCCATGATCTTGACACACAGAGACCTTCCCAGGAGCTGTGACTTGAACTTCACAATCTGCAGGGCCCACCCAGGAGCCGTGTCCTCCTCACAGGCAATGGGATCCCCTCCTCTTTCCACCTGTGTGGGAAGATTGGAAACAAAACATAGAGAACGTGGGAAAAAATAGAGAACGTGGGAGGAAAAACACTGAGGGGATGGATGGGCCACACCTGAGGGTCCCCAGGACAGAGGGAAACACTGAGGGGGTGGATGGGCCACACCTGAGGGTCCAGGACAGAGGGAAACACTGAGGGGGTGGATGGGCCACACCTGAGGGTCCCCAGGACAGAGGGAAACACTGAGGGGGTGGATGGGCCACACCTGAGGGTCCTCAGGACAGAGCGAGGGACGGCTGTTGTTGGGATGATAATTCCACATCTTTGGAGAACAAGAATTCCAGGTAGTTCTCTTCTCTCCAAACAGCGTGGTTATGAGCTAGCTCTCACTCCAGGAGGCTTTAAAGCTTCAGATAACATCTGTAGTATAAAGGAAAACAGGCCAGCTGCCACGGCTCACACCTGTAGTCCCAGCACTTTGGGAGGCCAAGGTGGGAGGACCACTGAGGCCAGGAGTCTGAGACCAGCCTGGGCAACATAGTGAAAGCCCATCTCTAAAAATAATTTCAAAAATGTAAAAAAAAAAAATAGTGGTAACTGTCACAACTAACATATTGTTACAAACAAAAATTTACATGAAGGTGAAAAAAACCAACTTTATTTTATTTTATTTTTTTTAACCAGAACGATGCCTCAGTCTAGGGAGCGGTGTTTCCTCTCCGGAAGCAGCTGAAGCCCCGAGCTGCTGTCCACAGGCGGACGGACTCTCCCGGAGCCCCCAGTGGGCCTCGGCTCCTCCACGTCAGCTCCTCTCTTGTCCCTCTGCTGGTCCACGGGGGCCGCTGCAGCTGGCCAGGTCTCCTGGGAGTCAGAGGGGGCCGTGGGTTCCACCCCAGGGCCCACCTCATCAGCACTGTGCTCTCACCATCTGAGCACCAGCCCAGAGGAAAAGGAGAAAGAAAGGGTGATGCTGATCCCCCAAGCAAAACGGAAACGCCTCCACCTCCCACCCTCCAAAGCACCCAGCAATGGGCCCTGGGCACCGGGGGCCTCACAGGGAGTGTTTGCATCACAGCCAAATCTACAACGTTCCCACGGCGTGTGAGTGGACGCTTCCTCAACACAGGCATGTCCGGCTGCCCCAAGGAATCTCCGGTAATGTCGAGATCTTTGAATAGGAGCAAGGGATCAAGGCCGATGGCATCTCTGAGGGCCTCAGTTTCCATCCATGAGGGCAAGCTCCCCTTTGGGAATCTGGGTTATGGTTCCCGAGATGGGGACAAGAGGCCTCCACTGACGGCGGTATTTACGAAAATCCATCACGTAAACAGGCCTGTGAAAGTCCAAGCAGCACAGCAGCTCACTGGAAAGGTGAAAACTTCTCATCATCACACCCACAGAGATAATGGGGCGGGGCGGGGGCAATCCCATCGCACGTGTGTGCTCTGTGCACTCACAGCCGCCCCTCCTCTGCTCTCTGGCTCCCGATGTGCGCAGTGAGAGGCAGACACCAGGCTAGAATCAGGAGGCCAGCGCCTTGTCCCAGTGAGTTTGGGTCTTGAGACAGTGAGTAGCAAGGGTGCAGAGAGGAAAGGATTTATCGACAAAGTTATCTGACTTTGATTCTCGAGCTCAATAGGGAGAGTTTGAATAACAAGGGACACTGATACTAACACGTTAAACAGAGAAACTGCTTCTCATATTTGATAGGCAATAAATGTCGCATTTATTTATACTTCTAAGCAAAGTCTCATTTTCACTTGCTCATTTTCAGAGAGTGAGAAAGCCCAAGATCTCATGGCCCTTCCCCTTCCTCGAGTTATGGACACCAGGGCCCTGGGGACTGCAGAGCTGGGGAGGTCTCCTGGGAGTCACAGGGGGCCATGGAGGAGAACGGAGGAGAGAATGCTGTTCTTGCGTGTGATTAGGTGGCTGTCAGATCCCCACTCCTACATTCAGTAGGGAGTGACCTTCGGAAAATTATGTAACCTGTCTAAGTCTCAGTTTTCTCATCTGAAAAATGGAGCTGATGGTAATAATCCTCATCCAGGAGAACAGTATTTGTTGATCATCCTCATGGCATTCTTTTTAAGAGCTT
>NW_012103876.1:155355-178232 GCF_000951045.1 Mandrillus leucophaeus
GAATGGTGTGAACCCGGGAGGTGGAGCTTGCAGTGAGCTGAGATCGCACCACTGCACTCCAGCCTGGGCGACAGAGTGAGACTCCAGCTCAAAACAAAACAAAACAAAACAAACAAAACAAAAAAATATGCCTTCGCCTGATCGATTTTCAAAATTCTGGTATCTCTTTTGTAAAACAGTCAATATCAGGTTGTTTGCAGGTGAGTTAGCCCAAGGGGTCCTGCACAGGAAATGTCCAGTGCTAGACAAATGTAAAATGGCCAGTGCTAGGTCATTGCTGAACGTGTAAAATGGTAACCCCTTGGCGAAGGGCCTCTGCTTTAGCCTTAATTCAAATGATCTGGTTTCAAACCGGGACTTTGGAAATGCCATGCATTCTTCCCCAGTCTCAAATATGCTGGTTGTGGTAAACCACACAGAAATAAAAACCACTGTCCAGATGGAGTCTATCATCGCTTTGTCAGGGCATCCTTCCAGAGGAGATTTCAATATTACTATACAGCGTGGCCAGCTATACGTCAGTCCACAGAGTGCTTCCGTGTTGTTTTATCATGTCATGAAGTCCCTTCTTAGTCACGTGACCAACACATTAGCCAGCCATGGTCTCCTTTAACACTCTAAAATTGGATTACATTAATACATCCATATTTGCACAGATTCTCCTGGCCCCCTGAGGCCAGTATTTTGACTTCTCAGACAACCACCCAGTGAGACCCTGTTACTTCATTAATGATGAATGTTACTAACTTGTGCCTAGACTATATCTTCATTTTTTCCTATATTAAACAGCAATTCAAATATATTCCTAATGATGCAGACATGATGGGCACCACTTTAGTTCTTCTAGGTAAAGACAGTCTCTCAGAGGTTATACATTTTTTCCAAGTGAATTCTGCCGTAATAAGGAACCCATCCTAGGGACCCGGCATGTTTTTGCAGATTATTGCCTATGTGTGGCAACTGTTTTTAAGTGATGCCATTTCAAGGAAAATAAAAATTACCACTGACTGATTCTTCAAATCTAAGGCACATATCCATTGTAATAAGCCTAATTATTTTATATACCATGAAGAAAGAAAAACTCTGACAATTGAACTATATCAATATAACTTAGAATTCTTACTAAGTACTTATTGAAAGAGATCTTTTAGACTTATTTAGATCTGGATTTTACCATTATGCTTTTTTTTTTCTTTTTGAGATGGAGTCTCACCGTCTCTCCCAGGCTGGAATGCAGGGGTGCGATCTCAGCTTACTGCACCCTCCACCTCCCAGGTTCAAGAGATTCTCCTGTCTCGGCCTCCCAAGCAGCTGGGACTACAGGCGCCACCACCACGCCCGGCTCATTTTGTACTTTTAGTAGAGACAAGGTTTCGCCTTGTTGGTCTGGCTGGTCTCAAACTCCTGACCTCAGGTGATCTACCCACTTTGGCCTCCCAAAGTACTGGAATTATACAGGTGAGTCACTATGCCTGGCCACCTTTATTCATTCTTGTATGTGCATAACAGGAAAACAGAAGTGAAATTAATTGGTTAAGATATCCCAAAAACAGCCAGACGTGGTGGCTCATGCCTGTGATCCCATCACTTTGGGAGGCCAAGGCAGGCAGATCATGAGGTCAGGAGATTGAGACCATCCTGGCTAACACGGTGAAATCCCGTCTCCACTAAAATTACAAAAAATTAGCCGGGTGTGGTGGTGGACGCCTGTAGTCCCAGCTGCTGGGGAGGCAAGAGAATGGCGTGAACCTGGGAGGCGGAGCTTGCAGTGATCCGAGATCGCGCCACTGCACTCCAGCCTGGGTGACAGAGCGAGACTCTGTCTCAAAAAAAAAAAAAAAAATATATATATATATATATATATCCCTAAAACTTTTTCACACATCGAATTTGAATCTTCCAAATCACTTCAACTCAAAATTGTTGGTGTCCATGTGTTTTCAATTAGTAATGTCCTCTTGGGACATGGCGTTTTTTGAAAAGAGGACTCCACCACAGCCACTGACTCTCACTCTGCACGTTCTTAGGACGGCACTTTCTTGGTCTTACCAGAAGGGGCCAAAAAATGGTTTCCACAACAAATACAATGTTCCTTCCTCAAATGAACCTAAAAGAGCACTTTGGGAGGCTGAGACGGCCAGATCACGATGTCAGGAGTTCAAGATCAGCCTGACCAATATGGTGAAACCCCGTCTCTACTAAAAATAGAAAAATTGGCTGGGCATGGTGGTGCACACCTGTAATTCCAGCTACTCGGGAGGCTGAGGCAGGAGAATCGCTTGAATCCAGGGGGCAGAGGTTGCAGTGAGCTGAGATTGCACCACTGCACCCCAGCTTGGGCATTTTTTGAAAAGAAGGCTCCATCACAGCCACTGACTCTCATTCTGCAAGTTCTTAGGACGGCACTTTCTTGATCTTACCCGAAGGGGCCAAAAAAAAAAAGGTTTCTACAACCAATACGAATGTTCCTTCCTCAAATAAACCTAAAAGAGTTTGTTGACTGGAACATAGAAGGGTTGTAGTTTTCCAGCCAGGCTGCCAGTACTTATATCCAACTTCGCAAACATGTGGACAGTGACTAGTCATTCTGGCCTCTCTCTGGCTGTTCACAACTGTAAAAGGCCTTGCATTCATTGTAAGGTACATCCTGACCTCAGAAATCATAAAATGTGAAAAAGGATGCTGTGAAAACTGATCTGGAATCACTAAAATATGGCATTAACTACTGCATGCTGGACACTTTAAACTTTCACATAGGGTCAGATGTTTTCATAGTTTTGCAGAGAGCTTGGCATTACATTCCTAAGGCTCCCAGAGATTATGTAATTTTCCTTGGGTTCACTAGGATGAAGAGGATTCAGGATGCAAGTCCAGGTGTGAAGTAAAATGTTTTATAAAACATTCTAAGGAGTCCTCTTTTACACCTAATAGTGATAGTTTCATAAATTCCTATAATGGATGATAAATCCTTTCATTCCACCAAAGCAAGGATTTACTACCACTTTGGGTAACATATTAATACCTTGGTGTGATACTAGGTAAATATGCTTGCTCTTGAAGAAGTATTTAATTACTAAACCTACTTTTAAGTTGGATGATGATAATGTCCAATCTTTTAGAACAATTTAGCTTATGCCAATTGTCCTGGTGTATTTCTTGTGTTTTAGAATCCTCTTTTTGGAAACAATCACGAACTTACACAAACTTACAGAAAAGTTCTAATTACTCGGGAAAGTAATTTGCCAAACTGATGACCGTAATTTCCAAAAACATCTGTGAGTATTTCCTACAAACAAGGGCATTCTCTTGCATAA
This sequence comes from Mandrillus leucophaeus, assembly GCF_000951045.1. Lineage (NCBI taxonomy): Eukaryota > Metazoa > Chordata > Mammalia > Primates > Cercopithecidae > Mandrillus > Mandrillus leucophaeus. The sequence goes on from NW_012103876.1 coordinate 158,670, forward strand.
CTACAATACAACCATGAAATTAGGAAATTAATATTGATACACTACTGCTTTCTAATCCTCAGATCTCATTCGCGTTTTCCCAAGTAACCCAAAAACATCCTTTATTGAAAACCATTCAGTTCAGAATTGTTCACTGCATTTGTCACGTCTCTTTAGTTTCATTTTTCTGAGATAGTGCCTTAGTCTTTCCTTGACTTTTGTCACCCTGACACCTGTGAACGGTACAGGCCGGTTATTTTGCAGAATGTCTCTATCTTAGTTTGATGTTTCCTCATGATTAGATTCAGGACGCTCAGCTTTTGCTGGACCGTCGACAAGGTGGTGTTGTGTTCCTACTGCATTCTATCAGATGGCACATGATTTAGACTTGTCCCCTTACTAATAGTATCCACATCAGTCACTCAGTTATGGCTGTATATGCCAGACTTTTGTATTGAAAAGTTACTTGATTTTGCTTTGCAATGAGTAAGTCTTTTGTGAGGAGTTGCAGTGAGACTATGTAAATATTCTGTTCTTATTTTCAAATTTTTTCCACCGCGACAAAAGCATTTCTTTCATATAAATCCCAATGCTTTTGATCAGAAACATTGGCAAAATCAGTAATAGGATTCTGTCTGAGATAAGTTGGCAACCCAGGAGGCAGAGGTTGCAGTGAACCAAGATCGTGCCCCTGCACTCCAGCCTGGGCAACAGAGCGAGATTCCGTCACTCCGTCTCAAAAACAAAAGAAACCAAAAACATACAAACAAAAACCTGTGGCAATGCCAGCAGCTACCTGGTTAAGGTCACCTTTTCTGATTGGCCTTGCCCTCTACACACTACCCATTCATGTTTCTTTAATAAGTGCTTTTTAAATAAGCATTAAGGCAATGTGTTTAGATCTGACTTTGTTACACCATAAGTTTTTCTCTTATTATAAAAATGAATGGCCGGGCGCAGTGGTTCATGTCTGTAATCCCAGCACTTTGGGAGGCTGAGGCGGGCAGATCACGAGGTCAAGAGATCAAGACCATTCTGGCTAACATGGTGAAACCCCGTCTCTACTAAAAATACAAAAAATTAGCCGGGCGTGGTGGCACACGCCTGTATTCCCAGCTTCTTCGGAGGCTGAGGCAGGAGAATCTCTTGAACCCACGAGGCAGAGGTTGCAGTGAGCCAAGGTCACGCCTCTGCACTCCAGCCTGGTGACACTCTGACTCCAAAAAAAATAATAATAATGTACATTTTAGGGAATCTTGATAATACAGAAACATTATGAAGAAGAAAAAAGTCAGCTGTTAATTCCACCTTACCATTCACAGGAGAGCGATGTTAACGTTTGTTTGTATTCTGTTCCGTGGTTTTCTTCTAAGCCTTTTTTCACTGCACTCAAATTTTGTATTTTGCTTTTTTGCACTTAACTTTGTAACCTGGCATTTTTGTTTGTTTGTTTTTACGAAACAGCCCATAAGCATAATTCTTTTTTAAATTTCATTGTAAATTGACAATTTATAGTTGTATATATTTATGGGATAAAAAATGATTTTATGATGTATTAGGCTTGATACCTGGGTGATGAAATCTTCTGTACCACAAACCCCCATGACACAATTTACCTGTATAACAAACCTGCACGTCGTGTGACCCTGAACTTAAAAGTTAAATTAAGTTTTTAAAAATGTATATTCTGTCCAGTACCATGGAATCTGTTCACTGAAATGGATATTTAACACTAAAGGTCCAATTAAAGCATTTCCAGAACTTAGAAAACAAATATTTTTCCTTTAGTTAAGTTCTATAGCAGAAAAAAAGACAAATAAATACAGTTAAATTTTAATGTATACAATGAAATAATGTTTTATGGTATTATTTAAAACATACCATTGTCTAATAAAATATTAATAACTGTATAAGAGATTTTAGCTATTCTTGCACCTAGTCTCAGATTTTTAAATAAGCCCTTTTTAGATTTAATCAATAACATTAAAGGAAGGTCTATAAGAACTTACTCTCAGAATTAATATAAATGGCCTCATGATCCACCCGCCTCGGCCTCCCAAAGTGCTGGCACTACAGGCACGTGCCACAGCGCCTGGCCTGCACATTCTTTATATACCTAATTTGTTGAGAGTTTTCATCACTAATAGGTGTTGAATCTGTCAAATGCTTTTTTCTGCATATATTTAATGCTCACAGAGTCATAAGGTTTGGATCTCTGTCCCTACCCAAATCTCATGTTCAACTGTAATCCCCAATGTTGAAGATGGGGCCTCGTGGGAGGTGACTGGGTCATGGGGGCAGTTTCTCGTGGTTTAACACCATCCCCCTTGGTGTTTTCTTGGCAATAGCAAGTTATCATGAGATCATGTTTGAAAGTGTGTCGTGCCTGCCCCCTCCTCCTGCTCCAGCCATGTGAAGTGCCAGTTTCCCCTTCACCTTCCACCATAATTGAAGCTGAGCAGATGCTGCCATGCTTCCTGTACAACCTAGGGAACCATGAGCCAATTAAACTTCTTTTCTTTGGAAATTAACCAGTCTCAGGCATTTCTTTATAACAGTGCAAGAATGAACTAGTGCCAAAAATTGGTACTGGGAGTGGGGCACTGTTTTGAAGATACCTTAAAATATGGAAGCAGCTTTGGAATTGGTAATAATCTGAAGCTGTAAGGATTTGGAAGGCTCAGGAGACAGGAAGATTAGGAAGATAATTGAACTTCCTGGAGACTTGTTAAATTGTTGTGACCAAAATGCAGATAGATAGTGATATGGACAATGAAGTCCAGGCTGAGTAGGTTTCATATGGAGATAAAATCCTTATTGGGAACTGGAGTAAAGGTCAGTCTCGTATGCTTCAGAAAAGAGACTGGTGGCATCGTGCTCCTGCTCAAAGAATTGGTGGAACATTGAACTTGAGAGAGGTGGCTTAGGGTATCTTGTGGAAGAAATTTCTAAGCAGCAAAGCATTCAAGATTTGACCTAGATGCTTCTAAAAGCCTGTGATCATATACCTGAGTAAAGAAATGACCGGAAACTGGAACTTATATTTGAAAGAGAAGCAGAGCTTAAACATTTGGAAAATTTGCAGTCTGGCCATGCAGTAGATAAGAAAAATCCATTTTCAGGGGGAGGTATTAAAGCAGGTTGCAGAAATTTGCCCAAGTAAAGAGGAATCAGTTGCTAATCAACAAGACAATGAAAAAACAGCCTCAGAAGCATTTCAGAGACCTCTGTGACAGTCTCTCTGATCATAGGCCTGGAGGCCTAGGAAGACTGAATGGTTTTATAGGCCAGGCTCAGGGCCCTGCTGCTCTGTGCAGCCTCAAGACATGATGCCCTGCACTTTGGCCACTCCAGCTCCAGCCACAGCTAACAGTGATCAAGGTGAAACGGGCTGCTGCTTCCGAGGGTGCAAACTGTAAGCCTTGGCAACTTCCACATGGTGTTAAGCCTGCAGGTGCACAGTGAGGCTTAGGAACCTCTGCCCAGATTTCAGAAAATGTATACAAAATCCAGAGAACCTCTAACTAGGATGGTGTGGTGGGGAGATGTGGGGTTAAAGTCTCCATATAAAGTCCCCACTGGGGCACTGCCTAGTGGAGCTGTGAGAAGAGGGCTACCATCCTCCAGACCCCAGAATGGTAGATCCACCTGTTACCAGAAAGGGGTCCAAATCCAGATCCCAAGAGGGGGTTCTTGGATCTCATGCAAGGAAGAATTTGGAGCAAGTCCACAGTGAAAAATGGAAGCAACTTTATTAAAGTAAAGGAGTGAACAAATAGTGACTCCATAGACAGGGTGGGGCATTTCCAAAACTATGAAGAGAAAAGCATCCATCCTACTAGGTGCAGTGCATATTTAAAACTACAAATGCTTTTGTTCTCAAAGTATCAAGACATTCCTGGGTCTGTTAAGTCCTGAGTGTGTTTAGGAGACATTATTAATCTGTCCCCTCAATTGTAAACATCTTAAGGCTAGGAATGCTTAACCTCCTGGGAATGCAGCTCAACAGGCCCCAGCTTCATTTTTCTTAGCCCTTGTTCAAAATGGAGTCGCTCTGGTTTGAATGTTTCTTACCTATTTCCCCCCTCCCTTTTACAAGAGGACCCTTAATCCTTGGGGTTGCAGAAGGATGAAGGTCCGTCTTCTGTAACTTCTTCATGCTGAACAGGGGCGATGACATTTCCACATAACTATTAGGGTCTCTTGTATTCAGGGTAGAGAGGAGCTCAGTCAGAAAGCGTTGGTACGTTAAGCATCGTTTGCAGCTCTGAGTTCCAGCAAGAGGTGAAACCTGGAAGATTAATAAGTGTCCAATTTAAGAAAGTATCGAGTAAGCTTACCTTGTGTTCCTACACAAAGAGTACAACCATAACATACTCAACAACATCAAAGAAAAATAAGTAAAATTATCCCAGGTAAACTAACAGGAAGGTTTTCCAAAGACTGGGCAGTTGTTGGGATGAAGCCGATATGGAGTTGGCTGACAGTGTATCAGTGGCAGAGATACGAGTGTCTAAAGCTTTCTTAGGCTGGGTAATATTATGTGAATAGTCTCAAACATGCTGCAACATTTGGTTTGGATCAAAGCACAAGTTCCCCCTTGAGCTGCTTTAAAATGGCTTTGCCATTCGGTTTGGTAAGGCCACCTGCCTAATCTGAGAGGTGTCCTCAGGAGGGTAAGGGCATGGTGCGTATTACTCAAAGCTGCAGCCGTGTGCTTGGCCCAGGCCTCAACTTGCAGCTCAACATTGATTGTGGCTGCTTGTGAAGAAGGTATAGCCATCTGGTGGAAGCAGATGGCTTCTATAATGAGCCTTTACAGTTTTCCAGTTAGATGGAAGTCGGTTTAATTCAGTGAGGATACATCCCAGAGGATAAAGATGACCCCACATACACCTTCCAGTCCACTTATAAGGTAAGTGTGACCAGCTGAGTTCCACAAGCCCATAACTACCTCAAAAAAGAAGAGGCACCAGTTTTTTGTGAATTACGTTGCCATCTCACCCACATTTTGTCTGTTAAAAGAAGGGTCTTACTCAAACTTGGGGAAAATCAGCAGCTAATTATTTAAGCTGTGGTCTGTGCCTCTCTGCCTTGTATTAAAAGAGAAAGCTGAGGCCTTTGGAGATGAATCTGTGGAATATGGGGAGTCTCAAAAACCCAATTGTACAGTAAACACTAAATCCCATTTCTTAGGCTCTGCTCCTTTTGAGGTACTCGATTTGGTACAGGCATGGTGTGACACCCAAGGCTGGTGCATCAAAACTACTTCTGTGGGGTCTGCTAAATCCACGGGGTGACTGACTGAGAAATCTAGCTCACTGAGATGCCTGGATGGACGGCATGTTCTCGCCACAGCTCTCTGTAAATCTCTCTCGGCTGGCTTTTGAAAATACCAGGTGGCCATGAGTTTGAGGTGGTAATACTCCCTCTTCAGCAGCTCCTGTGTTGTGGTCACATGTCAGCTACTCTTTGCAGCTGGTGAAGGCAGGATCAGGATTGGAATATATGTTAAACAAAGGCTGAATCTAGACACATGCACATCTAAAGGCTTTTCCAGTTCTGTACAACTGAGCCTCAACAGTGTCTGTTACAACAAAATTGTCCTCCAAACATTAATTTGGGATCTTCTCCTATACATGTACAAACAGTGGATTGACTATTTGTCCATCTTTGACACTTACTGTGTTCCACCAAGAGGGACACCTTCCAAAGCAAGAAACTGTTGGACAAACTTCAATCGAATGTCTGAGCATGATCCGCCTGGCAGAGGTTTACTTCCTGAAGAATGGACTTCACCTTTTAACACCACTTCACACTGAAGTCCAAATGGCTGCACAGACAGTTTTTAGATCCTGATAGAGAAAGAAATCTGAGTTGAAGATTCTGAATTCAATTATTTTGTCAACTGTTTTGTGTATTTCCTTTGTCCAAAGGACCTAGCTAGGTGCTGAGGACACAATGATATTCCCACCCTTAGAGCTTGTGCTCCAGAGAAGAACATAGGCAAGGAGAGAGACGATCCAATGCCATCTGCACAGGGGGTGTGAGCGGCCATGGTGCTACAAGCCTGCTGTTCACGGGAAATCTGGGAAGAGTGGAGGAAAGCTTCCCGGAGGGAGCCGGCCCAGGGAAGCCGTGGGCAAGCATTCCAGGCACAGGCGTTCATACTGGTGCAGGCAGAACTCTTCTCTTCTTTCCTAAGATCCTAAGAGCAGACTGAACACACGAAAGAGTTCTGTAGCCCAGGCAGGGGCAGAAGCCATGTGTGTCTCCGAGGAGAGGGCCCTTGAAGCAAGGGTCACACAAGCAAGCTTGGTACCCTAGACAGGGGAGCTCTGGCTGGAGGCTGATATTCACTTGGGATTTGGAAGCCCAGAATTCACGGGGCCCGTAGAAGAAATGGAGAAATACAGCTCAACAGCTGACAAAATCAACAGTTTCTGGGAGAATAAGAAAAGTGAAGGAGAAAAATCAAAATTGTTGTTTCATGGTTTACTTTTGTCAGAATATACTTAAAATAATCATTTCTTAATATCTATTCAGCTGGTTTGAAAGGAGATTCTCAGTAACAAAAAGAAGAAAATCTGAAGCTAAATGAAAGAGTTTACACAGATTCATGGCATCTATTAGCAAAAGTAAGATGTGGACTTTGTCATTCAGATGGTGGGTTTTGAAGCACATCTAAGCGAGTGGCTGTTTTGAGAGATGAGTAAAACCTTGCCATTATACACATATTTATGTTACCTTTCCTCCCAAACTTGGGGATCCTTTGGAGAAAAAGAAACTACAACCTCCTGTTCTTCTCCAGGTTTAATGAATAGATTCTCTGGATCCGCTAAAGAGGGACTTCCTCATTCGGGGACCTAAATAGTGACAGAATCATAATTAAATGCTGACTTAGAAAAACGCTGCTTTCACTCAGTGACTCCTGCCTTAGATTCCTTTCTCATTTACCAGGAGAGGCTATTTTTCCCTGTCTCCCAGTCCATCACAGGCTCAACTCATCCTGTTCTCTTGGAAAGCGCCTCTCTTCCTTCTTTTTCTTCTATAACAAACCTGATGTCCCACAAACTGCACCCCCAATTTCCTGTCACTAACACTCTCACCTTCAGGTCTCAGAAAAGAGGTCACTCACCTTCAGGTCTCAGAAAAGAGGTCAAAGAGTGTAGGTCACTCTTCCCCAATTCTAGCCACAGGCTGACATGCACATTTTTCAGAAATCAATCTAGAACTTGCTTTTCACATTCAAGACATTGGAGTCTACACTGAGAGCCCCATAGCATATACTTCATGCTAGAGAAACAGCCAGTGTTTAAAACTCTCAGCGATTCCATCATCTGGTCCTCAGCGCACCCTGAAGGGGCAGGCGGCCCCGGGACCCTCAGAAGGCAGGGAACCCTCCCAGTCTCAGGAAGGACTACCTTATGGTGCTCTGACAATAATTCATACGTTGATACCTAAATAAACTGCAACATTCCCAGCTTTTCTCAGAGGTAAGGGCTGTTTTGTGGATGGAGCCGTGCTGGCCACCAAGTGCATCATCTCGAAGATGGAGGGAGACAGACCTTTCAACAATCTGTCACCATGAAAGTGACATCAGTCTGACAGCAAGACAATGAGGCAGAGGGGAGGACTGAGGGTACCTGGAAGTCTCTGGGAGCAGGAGTTGTAGCTCCTTCTGCTCTTTCTTGGAGATCAACACTTCTCAGAACCGGTGGAGGGTCTGGGCTGTCACCTTCTATGTCAACTCTCGCCACAAAGTCTTCTCCTGAGTCCTGAATCTCTAAAATTCAAAAAGATTATTCTTTCAGTTCAGAGACCAGACACACTGAATTGTACATGCCATCAGCAGTCCAAAACAATGTCCTTAGGGGCCACAGAAAAATGTAGGCAAGAAGATTTTTTAAAGAATTTAAAGAGGACTGGAAATGAGTGGAGAAGCAGAAAAAGCAAGAGCACATCCAACTGATACACGAGATGAGATCAATTTAGAGAATATATCCCAATAGGTCCTCAGTGGTACTTGCTGTGGTCATGCACATTCACCTAGGTTTGACCCAGAACAGCAGGCATCTGCCTCATCGTCAGAACAGCATAAGATACTTGACAGATGACTGGAAGCATTCACATTTACTGGCAGAGGAAATCAGTCTCAAATTTGTGGTCTATTTAGACATAGAGAAAAGCAATTCCCAGAAAACATAAACATGATACCCGAAAAGCCGAGTTGCTTCTTTGGATTCTGGAAAAGAACCAAAATTATCAGAAATTCTGGACCTTATGAAATACAAATAAAAAATTGTTATACATTAGTATTAAGATGAAATCTGAATGAAAGAAAAGCAGTTTGGAAAACCTTACCGTTTTTGTTTTGTTTTGTTTTGTTTTGTTTTGATGGAAAGCCCATCCTCTCCTACCTGTCCCTCATAACAGGCAGGAGCCACGTGGTTGATCACAGAGCAGCCTGCCAGCCGAGGGACCACATCAGCGCAGGCAGCAGCTCCCACAGGAGCTCAGCCGGGTTCCTTGGAAAACGTCAGTCCTTGCCAGGCCACGGTGCTCTGTTCAGAAAGAGAAGGCTCAGTTTCAGTAAAGCCAATAGCAATAAGAATGTGAAATGTGTTAACAAAATCTTTAACAAAAATATTTCAGTTCATAGAAAGAATGTATTGTGTGAACAGCATTTTTTCCTCTACGTTCATACTCACAACACTGAGCATCAGCTTGATTGGTAAGTGGTGTGTGTCCGGTTCATTGCTTTTATTGGCAGGGACCTCCAGCCTCCACAACTCCAGTCACCAAAATCAAGAATGTCTTTCTGTTCTGTTTCTACCTAATTACAAAACAGAAACTGATTTTAAAAAAGCAATATATTAATAAATAGCACTACTTATGTTCATATCACTGCCATTTCTAGCCACAAATTAGGAGCCAGCATGAAGGAGAACTTTCCAATTGCTTATTTTCTACAAAGATAAATGTTAAATTCTTTTTTTGAGGTCTTTTATATACCCAAATAGACCAGAGAATTAAGCTGCTATTGCTTGGAAAAGACTATATAATCTTCAGATGAAGTGACAATTGTATAAATTATATAGACCTCCTCTCTATTATTATTAGATTTTAACAGTGAGTCCTACTATTACAATAATGACTTCTCCATTCCGTTCAAAAGTATCCCTTGTATCTTGGCATTGTCCAATTTTATTTTAAAATGTTTAAAATGTATCAAAATAGACGTATTTAAAGATTACAAAAAGGGCCTATGATCTATTTAAAGATTACAAAAAGGGCCTATGATCGTGAAGAACTGACTTCCTTAATCAGGGGCGACCAACGTAACTGAGACCCCTGAGACCCTCATTTGAAGACATGGGAACGCCGCTGGACACCAGAATCTGGGCAAGTCCCTGACATGAAACGGCACAGTACCTGCCTGCAGCCTAGGCACATTCTCCTTCATACTTCAAATCCTTCCTAGATCACTTACAATACTTAATAGAGTGTAAATGCTACGTAAATAGTTGTTATACATGATCGTGCAGGGAACAACAACAAGGAAGAAATGCCCGTACCTGTTCAGTACAAATGCAACCATCTTTTCTCTGGGGCGTGTGGATATTTTTCACCCAAGCTTGGTAGAATGTGAGGATGCAGAACCCACAGATCCAGAGGGCTGAATATATTTAACACACACACATTTTGCTTTGTCTTATACAACCATAAAATACAGGGAAAGCAAAGGCCGCCTGGCAAGAGGGAGCTGACTGCCATGGTGGCTCAGCAAGGTCTTGGGTCCAGATTGACCCTCAAGATGGTAAAGCTTTAATACCTTCCAGAGAACAATCGATGTGACTTCAAGCTTGTTGTGGACAGGGAGAGGCTAAAATGAAATTTGAATTCTATACATAAAGCCCAGAAATTCACAGAAGTGTTCTTTTTTTTTTTTTTTTTTGAGACAAATTGTCGCTCTTGCCCCCCAGGCTGGAATGCGATGGTGCAATCTCGCCTCACTGCAACCTCCGCCTCCTGGGTTCAAGCGATTCTCCTGCCTCAGCCCCCGAGTAGCTGGGATTACAGGCGCCTGCCACCATGCCCGGCTAGTTTTGGTATTTTTAGTGGAGACAGGGTTTCACCATGTTGACCAGGCTGGTCTCAAACTCCTGATATCAGATGATCCACCCACCTCAGCCTCCCAAACTGCCGGGATTACAGGCGTGAGCCACGGCGCCCGGCCCATCTTTATTTTCTTGACGAATTTCCTGGTATATCTATTTCCACCCTTTTGTTTATAATAAAGATACAAAATTAGCCAGGTGTGGTGGCACACGCCTGTAATCCCAGCTACTTGGGAGGCTGAGGCAGGAGAATCACTTGGACCCGGGAGGCAGAGGTTGCAGTGGGCGACATTGTGCCATTGTACTCTAGCCTGGGCAACAAGAGGAAACGCTGTCTCCAAAAAAAGGGAAAAAAAAAGAAAAGAAAAGATGATGCATAATATTAACACCAGACAAAATTGACTCTAAGACAAAAGGGATAAAGAGAATTTTTATTTCTTTATTTTATTACTTTTAAAGTCTTTTAGGGTCACAGTCTTGTTCTGTCACCAATGCTGGAGTGCAGCAGTGCAATCCTAGCTCACTGCAGCCTGGACCTCCTGGGCCACCACACCGGCTGATTTTTCAAACTGTTTTTTAGAGACAGAGTCTCACTGGGTTGCTCAGGCTGGTCTAAAGCTCCTGGCCTCAAGTGATCTTCCCCACTAGGCCTCCCTAAGTGCTGGAATTATGTTGCTATGGGTTGCTATGTCTGGCCAAGAATTACTTAAAAATTAACCATTCCACACAGAAGACAAAACAATCCTAAACCTAAACATCTGTAACAATATAGCTGTGTAATACCCAAGAAAAAAATGATGGAATGTATAATCCTCCTTGTAGGAGAAATTTCAGATCTACAACCATCTCTCAGAGGCTGAAAGGCTAAGCAAACAAAAATATGAGTAATGACTCCGAAGATTTGAACTACAGAGAAATAAGCCAGAGCTAAGTACATGTAAGAGCTCTGCACCCACCAGAAGAGTCCTGCCAAGCTGACAGGCGACACCGACAGCAGCTGAACATCCTGGACCACGGAATCAACCCACCTGCCTCCGTCCCACACTCTGACCATGAAGCGGGAAAGGAGGGCCGGGGAGAAAGCTCAAGTAGGACAAAGACTCATTTACAAGTTGTCACCTTCATAACCTGACTCCCCACAGTAACAGTGAAGCAATAGATATACAAGGAAACTCGTAAAGAAAATAAAGCTAGCAGGCCGGGCGCGGTGGCTCAAGCCTGTAATCGCAGCACTTTGGGAGACCGAGACGGGTGGATCACGAGGTCAGGAGATCGAGACCATCCTGGCTAACACGGTGAAACCCCGTCTCTACTAAAAAATACAAAAAACTAGCCGGGCGAGGTGGCGGGCGCCTGTAGTCCCAGCTACTCGGGAGGCTGAGGCAGGAGAATGGCGGGAACCCGGGAGGCGGAGCTTGCAGTGAGGTGAGATCCGGCCCCTGCACTCCAGCCTGGGGGACAGAGCAAGACTCCGTCTCAAAAAAAAAAGAAAGAAAATAAAGCTAGCATTTGGCAGTGGAACCCAAATGCTAGCTGGAGTGGACTCCACCTTTTAACACCACTTCACACTGAGGCCCAAATGGCTGCACGAATATTTTCCAGATCCTAACAGAGAAAGCAATCTGAATCGAAGGTCCTTGTAGCTAATTATTTTGGCAACTATTTTCTACATATTTCCTTCGTCCAAAAGACAGAGCTAGGTGCTGAGGATATGATATTCCCACCCTGAGAGCTTATGCTCCAGAGAAGGATAGAGGTGAGGAGAGAGACGATCACAATGCCGTCTGCACAGGTGATGTGAGCAGCCGTGGTGCTACGGGAACACTGTTTGTAAGAAGTCTGGGAATTCCCAGTGGAGGAAAGCTTCCCCGAAGGAGCCAGCGCAGGGAAGCTGCGGGCAAGCATTCCAGGCACAGGCGTTCACGCTGCTGCAGGCAGGACTCTTCCCTTCTTCTGTAAGGTCCTGAGAGCAGACTGAGCACACAGAAGAATTCTGTCGCCCAGGCAGGGGGAGAAACCCCGTGTGTCTCAGAGCAGACTCCGCTTTCACCAGGGGTCACACAAGCAAGCTCAATACTCTTGACAAGAGAGCTCTGGCTGCAAGCTGATATTCACTTAGGATTTGAGGGCCCAGAATTCATGGGCCTGGAGAAGAAATGAAGACACATATCTTAACAGCTGACAAAGTCAACTAGTAGTTTCAGGGAGAAAAAGAAAAGGTGAATGAGAAACATCAACGCACAGCATGGTGGGGACAGAGATGTCAGGCTCATCACTGTGGTCCCGCAGCTCCACCCCACCCCGACTGTGATGACAGCTCTGGCCACCTCTCCGTTGTCATGCTCAGCGGGGATCTTCTCTTCTACTCCCCACTGCCAAAGACAACACCGCTTCATTCCCAGACTCCTGGGTGTCCCTAAGAAGTCTTCACAGCCCACGTTTCACCCTCAACCCTTTCCTTCAGTCATCTGCTTTTCATCTAAGCTGAGGATCTGAAAGCAGAGGGGAAAAGCCAGGAAAGGGGAGGGGGGAGGGCATCTTATTTTACCAGGTAAACTAGAGTCGCTAAGAGGCACATGGGAAGACTAAACCCACCCACCAATGCTAGTTGGCAAGTAGCAATCACAAAACCGGGATGCTGAGAAACAGTAGCTGCTGACCCTATTCCCCTCCCCACTCCCTGCCATTCAGATGATCCTTGTAACCAGGAAAGGAGATGGGGAGTCTGGAGTTACAGCAGCTGCAACTGAGTACGTGAGAGACCCTTGCCATCAGAGTTCATGTTAAAATTGCATTTCCAGGTATTTCAAAAGCTTATGTAAGAAAGTCATCAGATAAATTAGTCAAAAAGAACTCCCCTTTCCAAATGAAGGCATAGCCCCAAGATTAACTTGTTTCTCTCCTTCTCTCTTTTGATAAATGACAATAATTTACATTCAGCCCCATTTTACAAGATTAACAAATAGAGGGACCAGGACCTCTGAGCTTTCAGTGGTTGTAATCATAGTACCACAAACAAATTCGTATAATGTTATAAATAAATAATAATGAAATATAAATCAGGACAGAAAAAGCAAAACATTCCGTTTTCACTGTACATTTTAAGCACTACAACAAAATGGGGCCTGAGAGAAGATTCCATGGCAATGCCGGCGTGAGGTGGAAAGGGGTAGGGAGAGCCTGGCCCTGAGAAGGGAGAAATCAACCACTGACTCCTAGTGCAGCTGTCACATCCCAGGAGCGCGGCCTAGAAAGCCGCCTTTTCCCCACTGACACTGATCTGAGGACCCCGATGCTGACCTGCAGCCAGGGGTCGGCTGCACTGAGCACAGATGAAGACGAAGGCCGGTCTGGGAAGCCGTCCCAACACCACAGGCATCACGAAGCTTCCACTCCTCAGACAGATACTCCCCGGGTGAGAATAAGGCACAGTCCACGATGCCAGTGACACCAGACCCCTAACTAATAGCTCAGTCGGTTCAGTGGCAATGAGTCTATGAACCACCTGTTTGTAGCTCAGAGCTCCAGTTCAAAGCGCCCCAGATGCAGGAGTCCCTGCTCCTGCCTGAGCCTCGGCAGAGCCCTGCCAACATTTTCTTCCTGCTTCCATCCAGTCCAGGAAAAACAATTAAGATTAGATCAAACTCACCATTATAGCCACTGAATCGTTTGATGTTACTGTCATGGCTTCCGTTTCTGTCTCACAAATCATAAGCCACCGCTTAACCTAAAAGAAAACCGCAGAGGCTCGAACTTTGCAGATGTGGAGCCTGTCCGATTCTAATACTACCACCCGCCTTTGCCCCATCCTCACGCAGTTGCTCTGGAGGGCAGAGAAGACAGCACCCCAGCAGCATGTGTACCATGTCAGGAAAAGCATCGGTCCCAGCTGTGGGAGCACAGTGACCATCAGCAAGAGAGAAACGGCCTCACGGACGCACCTGAGTGCTGCCTCTCCATCACAGCCACCCAGAGACTCGCAAGCTGGAAGCACTCGCTCACTCTAGGAATCAACTCTAAACCGGACATTTCCTAGATGAAATCATCACAAAACTGCAACAGCAGAGCAAAAGAGAGGTAAGGAAGACAAAGCCACAGGCAGCCTGTCACCTGCATAGGTGCTGGGGGTGTTCTCAGCCATCTTCGGGAACCCTTGCACAGAAATAGATTGTGGTGGTCTCAGTTTAGGACAAAGCACAAAACTTACAAGAAATTAAGGCCAACCAGTAACTCCTTGAAACAAACTAGCTTTGTGGGGTTATTTGAAAAAATTCAACTGTGAAATAACAACAACAGAGCAAAAGCATCTCACCCAGTACTGATGTCATTCCTGAATCCCATGGTTTATTTCCAGTTTGCACCAATAGAATGCACAGGAAAAAGTTTCGCTGCGCTTAGCAGGTTCCGCTGTGAAGCATTAGAATATGGGTTGCAGATGGAAGAGGTACCCATCCATCCAGAGCCGGTATTTGGTCCCAAATTCCACAGCCGCAGGGTTCTGCACATGCTCTCCCGTGACAGCTGGACAGGGACGGCCTCCTGAGAAGCCACAGACTGCGGCCCTGCCAGCCTGGTACTGAGGCAAGGTGACACTTCCAGCTGAAGGTAGTGTTCTTAAATACCTCTGGCTGAAGGAAGCTGTGCTGGGAGGGGTCACACCAAGAGTGCAGGCACCGCAGCAGGCATGTTCTGATCTCAGCTGCAGAGTCATGAATGGCTCCGCTGGGAACAGGTCCTGGCCTCTGAGCTCACTACTTGCAGTTGACGTAGCTTTAGTGATGGATCTTTCATCATCATCTACAGTCTCCTGGCAGGACACAAGGAGGTGTGAGTGGCTGATCCTGTCTCACGACTCAGACCTGACTTGCTCAGGAGAGCCAGCCTGATCGGGTCTACTTCCTTGAGGTTTGACGTCCAATCCACCTCACCGGGTTCCAACAGATCTCCACTTTGGAGGAAGATCTTCACTTGATCTAAGGTTAGGTTTTACATCTTTAGGCTTGCTACTCAGAGTAGTTGCAGTCATGTTTTCATTTCACAGTTGTTTGCAATCATAGATGGTAATGTTCCTTTATGTTCCTTTTAGTATATTCTGAAATGGAACTTCTTCTCTCAATTTTTCCACAGCCTATTCCTCTGACGGGGCTGGGCTGGCTTGAAAAATTGTGGTGCTCATCTCACTAGTGGTATCACTCTGAGTGTGACAAGATTTTAAAAATAATCAGATAAACTGAATACAACAAATTCAAGTCATGCTGGTATAAACTCAGGTAATAAAGGAATCTACGTGGGTTATCTTTCTGAAATAGATGTGGTCTACACAAAGGAGTTATTCTGCAACTGGGAAATGCAGGTTATTAGAAAATTTATGTTTGTTCCTTTGTAAGACATATAATATGAGGAAAATAAACAGGAGGTATACCCCAGTCATATCTGAAGTTTACACAGATAAAGGACAAGAGTCAAGTAAGTTTTTGAAAATTTAAGGGACTTGTGTAAACTTTATAATGAAAACCTAAATATATTAGTCACAAGGCAGAGTGGGGATCGGAGGTGTAGCTGGCTCACAGGGCCCCACCCCACATCTGTCCCTGCTGCTGCCTGTGCTTGAAGAGTAAAGATGTTAACTCTTATGTGGACCCATCCCTTTCCTGTGTCTAAACGCATGTGGCTCTAATAATACATGACTTATCGCGGTAATTCCACACCACTGGACAT
Organism: Mandrillus leucophaeus; assembly: GCF_000951045.1. Classification (NCBI taxonomy): domain Eukaryota; kingdom Metazoa; phylum Chordata; class Mammalia; order Primates; family Cercopithecidae; genus Mandrillus; species Mandrillus leucophaeus. The sequence goes on from NW_012103876.1 coordinate 174,488, forward strand.
TTGGGAGAGCTTAGTACAAGCGGTGGGTACTCACAATAAGGCTGGGCTTGGCAGGCCAGGGAGTACCGTGGCTCCTTGCCGTTACAGAGGAGCCCAGGCCCTGCGGTTGGTGGCACAGCGTCTTCACAGGCTCAGGCTCAAAACGCCACGACCCACCGTTCTGCAGACCTAAGCCAGGCTGTACTTTCGCTGTTAGGATTATGATGATCAGCTTCCCTTAAAGCCCTTATCCCTTCGGATTTCATTTATCCTTCGTGCCACTTTTCTTCCATCATTTCTATCACACTTCTTAGCCTGTACTCTAAAATGGGCTGGTGTTTACAATGACGCATTTGCCAGAGCATTTCTTTTGCTCAGGACAGAATTTTTAAGGTGGACAAGCAAAGCCAAAAGTCCCTTCCAGCCCTGCAATACTATGGGGTCTGCACAGAAGCAGAAGAGTGCTCTTCTCGCTCAGTGGCTTTGCTTCAAGAAATGGTTCGGCTTCTACAGTGGTGAAGACCAGCTCACTCACACCTCGGTTCCTGTGAAAGTAACTGAAGAGCTTCCAGAATACAATGATAGTCCCAAAGGGATCTGATGTGGCTGAGCAACATATACAGGGCAGCCTCGGAAACGCCATCAGAAACGATGAAAACCACACAATAAGTGAGCTCATCCACATACTTACAACCAGATCCCAAGTCTCCAGACGTCTCATCACATTTTGTTTGCTGGTGAAAGATGTGTGACAGGTGAGGTCCATGACCCGTCTGCCCTCTTCATTGTCATAAACCACATTCTGTGTGAGATTCATTTCTAAAAAACAAAATTCCAAAACTATCCGTTGACACATGTAACAACTAAAATGATAAGACATTCTCACATAATTGTTTCATCTAGATGACTGCCTTAGTTATCAACAGCACTGAAATCTGCCCAAAATTTGTTGGAAAAAGAAAAATCCATTTCCCAAAATGAAAGTATCTCTTTGATGGCAGACAAGCCATATGCGCTCATGAAAACAAGTCAATAATTGAGACTAAGAAATAAAGGGAAGAATGCTAAGACATAGAAAGGTATGTGTCCACTATAACTCCGATGAAAGATACGATTTCTGAGCAATTCTCCCTATACTAGTATATTGGAAACTTTGTTTGAACTATAAAACACTTAAATATTTCAACTTAAAAGACTGACACAGTTCACATGAAACTATACCCTATCCAAAATGGACAAATGTCTGTTTCTTTTTTTATAGTTACAATGACAGTTTATTGTAAAGGATACAAATGAACAGCCAGGTGAAGATACACTCAGGGCAGCAAGGTCTGGAGGGGTCCTGGGTACAGAGCTTCTGTGCCCTCTTCAGCTCATCTCTCTGTCTAGCACATCAATAGATTCACCAGCCAGGAAGCTCTCCAAGCCTTATTGCAGAGAGTTTTTATCTAGATTTCATTTTATAGGTATAATTGTTTAAATCACTGACCATGTGATGGGGCTCCATTCTAGCCCCTTTCCTATCCCCAGAGATTGGGAGGGTGAAAATTCCAACCCTCTAATTACAGGATTGTTTTTTCTGGCAAACAGACTTTATCCTGAAGCCATCCAGCCAGTCCCCCCCGCCCCACATCCGGGAGCCATCTTGCTGGCGTAAATTCAGGTATGGTCCAAAGGGGTTTGTATGAATAACGAGAGACACTCTTATTCAGGAAAATTCTAGGGTTTGTGAAGCTCTGAGCCAGGAACTCGGGACAAACCCTAAATGTACTTTCAAAAATTATACCACAAGCTTGGAATTTGGGAGTGGTTAGTACCTATTGGAAGTGGTTGGTATCTATCTAAAAGCCTCCGTCAAAAGTGAGAGGAAGAATATGATTTTAACGTCCTATTACACCGTGAAAGTGCAACAGAACTACTGCAACATAAATGTCAGTTCGGAGAGGACAAATACGGCCTTTCAATGTGGGCGTGATGAGTTTTAAATGTTCTTGGATTTTTTTCACCAAGTTAGGTGTAAGTGAAAGGACATGATGCGAATCAATGAAACTTGCTGAAACTTGTTGAAAAATTACCTTCCTGGTAACTAGAGACATATTTTTCATGTTTGTTGTAAACACCCTGTAGGTACTGCCTCCGGTGAACCAATTTAAATAAGATTCCCTGGGTCTCAAAACCATGAGAACAAGGGAATATATTGAGAAGGATATTTTCCTACTTTGAAAGGTTTGTGCTTGGAATCTATGCGCTTGTAAATCTTAAAAGAAGTTAGGAAGGGAGTAACTTATCTGTTAATAGGAATACCGGAGTCATCCGCACTTCTGGTGGGGAAAAAGGGAATGAGCAGAGGACCACTTAATGAAAGTGGAAAAACTGTAATAGTGTTCCTCTGAGACACATTTTTACTAAAAGTATGTTTTCTTTTTGTTTGAAAATCAGAATCAAAAGCATATTTACAGCAAAAACAGCTGTTTATAATCACTGAGTCTCTCAAATGTGATGTTACAAATTTAGATAACATAATACAGTTTCTTCAAAGTAATATAAACCTGATTGTATTCACATGTTTACAGATGAGCAAAAGTGTTTTAGCATCTAGTGACTCATTTAGGTGGAAGGCAACTATTCCTTAACTGTATCGTTTTAACCTTGATCAAAATGAAAACTTGTGTTTCTTTTATTCTGTTTTTTCAAGGCCACTTACTGTCTTTTTTCAATGGACTCGTGACATTCACATGTTCTCTTTTCACAAGTTGGTGACTGAAGGATACTAGTGAAATTAATTCTATGGTCACTAATAGGCTTCAGAGACACTGTGTCCACATTTTCTTGAACGGACGCTGAAGGGATCTCAGTGTGTAACATCCATCCATGTCCAAAACTGTCTCTGCATCTGATGCCACGTGCTTATGCTGGTGAGGAGACTGCGCCTCCGCGTACAGGGTCAGTCAGGTCAAAACCGCTTTTGTGGGCATTTGTGTCATGAAAGTGAACAGAGCTGAGTGTCATACTAGCTGCCTGAGGGTCTTCGCTGCAACAGCTTTTCTTGCATTTTCCTTTAAGAAAGAATCAGTAACAGAGCAATAGTAAATTTTATGTTTCATAACTCATACTAAAATGTATGGGAAAAATTGTATAGTTGATATAAAAGTTGTATTATATGAAGGAACAGTATACGCTATTTACTGTATTCCAGACCACATGTGAACCAAACACAAGCAGTTGACCAAAACCAAAAGTTATGACGTGGTCATGAAAAATGTTCTTGGGCGGTAGCGGGGAAGATAAAGGCCAAAATCAACACTACATCTAAGCATATTATTTTCAAACTACATAAAATCAAAGATAAAGAAAAATCCTAAGGAGAAGCCATGTGGCGCGGTGGGGAAGAAATCACCTCACTTACAGAGAAACAAAGAACTTAACACCTCAAATCTCCTCAGAAACTATTCAAAGCAAGAATTGAGTAAAATGAAATATTTTAAAGAGATGAAAGAGACCACCAGCCTGTAATTCTGTTCCTTAATAAATTATCCTTCAAAAGTAAGCAAGAAAAGACCTTCTCAGACAAGCAAAATATGAAGGTATTTGTTGCCAGTAGACCTGCCTTGCAAGAAATGTTTTCAAAAAGTTCTGAGAGAAGAAAAATAATATAGCTCAGAAGCTTGCATTTACAAAGAAAGAATGATCATCAAAGACAGAATAAATAAAGAATAAAACATGGCTGGGCGCGGTGGCTCACGCCTGTAATCCCAGCACTTTGGGA
>NW_012103876.1:178282-179458 GCF_000951045.1 Mandrillus leucophaeus
GGACTCCCAGTGACATCTGGGTCTGCTCTGGGCACCCCCTTCCCAGATAGGACTTTTCCTGCACTGGCGTCTCTGGACATACGCAACTGTTCTCTTTCTCACGGGTGTCAGCAAGTCCTTCCTCTGCACCTGCAGAAGCAGCAACAGAAAAAACAGAAGTGGAAGAGGAAGAGTGAGTGTGCGGCGGGCAGAATGATGAGGGAAGCAGACACGTGCCCGTGTTCTTCATGGCTACGGTCACTTTCTTGTTGTCCCATCAGGTAAACCAGGAAGCTCAAGAAGGATACCCTGAACTATTGGAACATTTTTAATATATTTTAGAAACCTCTGAAGGTAAGTGAAGAGATGCCCTGAGAACATCCTCCAGGAGACAGACACCCACTCCAGAGCAGCCCCTGAGCCTGCTGGGCTGAGCCCTCCACAGGCTGCTTAGTGAGGGAGAAACTGAGGTGCTGGTCGGGCCACCATGTGCAGGATACCAGGGGCTGTGCACTGTGTTATTTGTCTGCAGTGACACTTCAGCTCACCAGCATCTCATTTGGGGGGACCCAGCTCTGTCCCCCCAGCCCCTTGAGGCCAACAGGGAGCATCACTAGTTCATCCGGAGGAGACACTAGGGTTGACAGTGACAGACTGGATTAAGAAAGACTGGATTAAGAAAATGTGGCACATATACACCATGGAATACTATGCAGCCATAAAAAAGGATGAGTTCGTGTCCTTTGTAGGGACATGGATGCAGCTGGAAACCATCATTCTGAGCAAACTATCACAAGAACAGAAAACCAAATACCGCATGTTCTCCCTCATAGGAACAATGAGATCACTTGGACACAGGAAGGGGAACATCACACACCGGGGCCTATTGTGGGGTGGGGGGAGGGGAAGGGATGGCATTAGGAGATATACCTAATGTAAATGACAAGTTAATGGGTGCAGTACACCAACATGGCTCATGTATACATATGTAACAAACCTGCACGTTGTGCACATGTACCCTAGAACTTAAAGTATAATAAAGAATAAAACATAAACTTTTATTTTTCTTATTTTTAATTGGTCTAACACATAAAAATGTGTCCAAAATAATACTGGCAATAATGTGTGCAATTATGTAGAGTTATGTGTTTATGTGTGTACATATATGAGGGTGGGTGGGCACAAATATATATGTGT
>NW_012103876.1:179508-182147 GCF_000951045.1 Mandrillus leucophaeus
AACCCGGGAGGCAGAGCTTGCAGTGAGCCGAGATCCCTCCACTGCACTCCAACCCGGGCAACAGAATGAAACTCTGTCTCAAAAAAAAAATAAAAGAATAAAACATAAACTTGTATTTTTCTTATTTTTAATTGGTCTAACAAATAAAAATGTGTGCAAAATAATACTGGCAATAATGTGTGCAATTATGTAGAGTTATGTGTTTATGTGTGTACATATATGAGGGTGGGTGGGCACAAATATATATGTGTATCATATATATATGCTTATGTACACTTGTAGGTCAGTAAACTGAATGACAGCAATGATACAAGGAATGGTAGAGAGGAATTAGAAATCTTTTGTTACTATGAGGTACTCAAACTACTGTGGAAGCAGGATAATGTTATTTGGAAGTGAGCATGGATTAATTGTAAATGTATATTGCAAACACTAGAGCAACCACTAAAAAAGTGGGAACAAAGAATTATATCTCATATGCTATAAAAGAGAAAATGGAATCATATGAAATGCTGAACCAAAATCATGTAAAGCTAAAACCCCTCAAAGACGCATTTAGTTCATCTTCTTATATCCATGAAACATATATTTAATTTATATAACGTTAAATATTTAAATTAGATTTGCCAAACCAAATTCTGATTATTTGCCCATAACGTTAGAAATGAAAAGATAACAAGAAGTGACATTAGGAAAGATGATGGCAAAGTAGAAAGTGCCAGAAATGTGTGTCTCCACCTAGTCCACAACCATAGTGTGCTGTAAAAAGACTCTGGAGTCACTGTCAGAACTCTGGGGTCTCTTTGAACACTTCCAGCTACCAGGGAAAAAGCTCAGCTGGTCAACTGCAGTGAATGTGGACCAACTGCAGGCTTCAGCCTAACAGTGGCTCCCCAGCCCCCAGCCCCAGGCTCATGGCCAGCAAATGTAGGGAAGGGAATCCGTATTTCTAGGGCAGATGGCTGGAGCCACATTTGGCAACAGGACCTTGCCCCCGCTTTATCAGGGTTCTATGTCCTGACTGCACATTGCTGCTTCTGATTGCCCGGGATAGGTGCACAGAAGCTGCCCATCACTGTTTCTAACCCACTGGATGAAGCAGCCTTTAGAAGACTTAAAGGAGCTGCAATTTTTTTTTTTTTTTTTTTTTTTTGTATTCAAAAACCACCATCTATACAGGGAGAATTTAAGGCCGGGTGCGGTGGCTCACGCCTGTAATCCCAACACTTTGAGAGGCCAAGGTGGGCTGATTGCCTAACGTTAGGAGTTCGAGACCAGCCTGGCTAACATGGTGAAACCCCGTCTCTACTAAAAATACAAAAAAATTAGCCAGGCATGGTGGTGGTTGCCTGTAGTCCCAGCTATTCAGGAGGCTGAGGCAGGAGAATCGCTTCAACCTGGGAGGCGGAGGTTGCAGTGAGCCAAGATCGCGCCATTGCACTCCAGCCTGGGAGACAGAGCGAGACTCTGTTTCAAAAAATAAATAGATATACAAGGAGAATTTGGACAGCCTACACACGTACAGAAGGAAAGACGCTGATTCTCAGCCCAGATGCACCCAACACAATTTTGTAAAAATCCTAAACCTTGGAGGAAAGTAAGAATCTGACTTCCTGAGTTATCACATTTTAAGTTTAAAATGTCCAGTTTCCAACAAAAATGAATCACAGGGCATATAAGGAAACTGGAAAGCATGGCCTGTTAAAAAGAACTAAGTAAGTGAATATAAAGCGTGCCTGAGGATGCCCAGACATCAGACTCACTAGACAAAAACTTGACCACAATTCTGCAAGATGCACAAGAGCTGAAGGAAGACGCGGACAATGACAGAAAAATGACATACACCCAAATGAGAAAGTCAATGAAGAGATAATACTAAAAGGGAATCCAAAATAAATTCTGCAACTGAGGCCAGGTGTGGTGGCTCACACCCGTAATCCCAGCACTTTGGAAGGCAGAGGCAGGTGGATCACCTGAAGTCAGGAGTTCGAGACTAGCCTGACTCACCTGGTGAAACCCCGTCTCTATTATAAATACAAAAAAAATTAGTTGGGCATGGTAGCGGGTGCCTGTAATCACATCTACTCAGGAGGCTGAGGCAGGAGAATCACTTGAACCCAGGAGGTGGAGGTTGCAGTGAGCCGGGATTGCACCATTGCACTCCAGCCTGGGCAACAGAGCGAGACTCTGTCTCAAAAAAAAGAAAGCAAGAAATTCTGCAACTGAAAAGTAGAGTAACTGAAATAAAAATTTACTAGAGAGCTTTAAAAGCAAATTTGACTAACTAGAGACACAAATAGCAAATTTGAAGACAGAACAATTGAAATGATCCAGTGTCCAGAACAGAAACAAAATGGCTGAAGAAAAACCAACAGATCCTAAGGGACCTGTGGGACACCATGACGTGGACCAACAACAGTTTGTGAGAATCACAGAATAGGGGGGAAAAATAATATTTGAAAGAATGGTGAAAATGTCCCCAATTTTATTTAAAATGTTAATATAAATATCCAAGCTGGGCACAGTGGCTCATGCCTATAATCTCAGCACATTGAGAGGCTGACATAGGAGATTTGCTTAAGGCGAGGAAATGTGAGATCAGCCTGGGTGAAATAGACCCTGTCTCCACACATACAAAA
>NW_012103876.1:182367-189824 GCF_000951045.1 Mandrillus leucophaeus
CAAAATAATACTGGCAATAATGTGTGCAATTATGTAGAGTTATGTGTTTATGTGTGTACATATATGAGGGTGGGTGGGCACAAATATATATGTGTATCATATATATATGCTTATGTACACTTGTAGGTCAGTAAACTGAATGACAGCAATGATACAAGGAATGGTAGAGAGGAATTAGAAATCTTTTGTTACTATGAGGTACTCAAACTACTGTGGAAGCAGGATAATGTTATTTGGAAGTGAGCATGGATTAATTGTAAATGTATATTGCAAACACTAGAGCAACCACTAAAAAAGTGGGAACAGAGAATTATATCTCATATGCTATAAAAGAGAAAATGGAATCATATGAAATGCTGAACCCAAATCATGTAAACCTAAAACCCCTCAAAAACGCATTTAGTTCATCTTCTTATATCCATGAAACATATATATTATTTATATAACCTTAAATATTTAAATTAGATTTGCCAAACCAAATTCTGATTATTTGCCCATAACGTTAGAAATGAAAAGATAACAAGAAGTGACATTAGGAAAGATGATGGCAAAGTAGAAAGTGCCAGAAATGTGTGTCTCCACCTAGTCCACAACCATAGTGTGCTGTAAAAAGACTCTGGAGTCACTGTCAGAACTCTGGGGTCTCTTTGAACACTTCCAGCTACCAGGGAAAAAGCTCAGCTGGTCAACTGCAGTGAATGTGGACCAACTGCAGGCTTCAGCCTAACAGTGGCTCCCCAGCCCCCAGCCCCAGGCTCATGGCCAGCAAATGTAGGGAAGGGAATCCGTATTTCTAGGGCAGATGGCTGGAGCCACATTTGGCAACAGGACCTTGCCTCCGCTTTATCAGGGTTCTATGTCCTGACTGCACATTGCTGCTTCTGACTGCCCGGGATAGGTGCACAGAAGCTGCCCATCACTGTTTCTAACCCACTGGATGAAGCAGCCTTTAGAAGACTTAAAGGAGCTGCAATGTGTGTGTGTGTGTGTGTGTGTGTGTGTGTGTGTGTGTGTGTGTGTTCAAAAACCACCATCTATACAGGGAGAATAAGGCCGAGTGCGGTGGCTCACGCCTGTAATCCCAGCACTTTGAGAGGCCAAGGTGGGCTGATTGTCTAAGGTTAGGAGTTCGAGACCAGCCTGGCTAACATGGTGAAACCCCGTCTCTACTAAAAATACAAAAAAATTAGCCGGGCATGGTGGTGGTTGCCTTTAGTCCCAGCTACTCAGGAGGCTGAGGCAGGAGAATCGCTTCAACCTGGGAGGCGGAGGTTGCAGTGAGCCAAGATCGTGCCATTGCACTCCAGCCTGGGTGACAGAACGAGACTCTGTCTCAAAAAATAAATAAATATACAAGGAGAATTTGGACAGCCTACACACGTACAGAAGGAAAGACGCTGATTCTCAGCCCAGACGCACCCAACACAATTTTGTAAAAATCCTAAACCTTAGAGGAAAGTAAGAATCTGACTTTCTGAGTTATCACATTTTAAGATTAAAATGTCCAGTTTCCAACAAAAACGAATCACAGGGAATACAAGGAAACTGGAAAACACGGCCTGTTAAAAAGAACTAAGTAAGTGAATATAAAGCATGCCTGAGGATGCCCAGACATCAACTCACTGGACAAAAACTTGACCACAATTCTGCAAGATGCACAAGAACTGAAGGAAGACGTGGACAATGACAGAAAAATGACATACAACCAAATGAGAAAGTCAATGAAGAGATAATACTAAAAAGGAATCCAAAAGAAATTCTGCAACTGAGGCCAGGTGTGGTGGCTCACACCTGTAATCCCAGCACTTTGGAAGGCAGAGGCAGGTGAATCACCTGAGGTCAGGAGTTCGAGACTAGCCTGGCTCACCTGGTGAAACCCCGTCTCTATTATAAATACAAAAAATATTAGTTGGGCATGGTGGCAGGTGCCTGTAATCACATCTACTCAGGAGGCTGAGGCAGGAGAATCACTTGAACCCAGGAGGTGGAGGTTGCAGTGAGCCGGGATTGCACCATTGCACTCCAGCCTGGGCAACAGAGCGAGACTCTGTCTCAAAAAAAAGAAAGCAAGAAATTCTGCAACTGAAAAGTAGAGTAACTGAAATAAAAATTTACTAGAGAGCTTTAAAAGCAAATTTGACTAACTAGAGAAACAAATAGCAAATTTGAAGACAGAACAATTGAAATGATCCAGTGTCCAGAAGAGAAACAAAATGGCTGAAGAAAAACCAACAGATCCTAAGGGACCTGTGGGACACCATGAAGTGGACCAACAACAGTTTGTGAGAATCACAGAATAGGGGGGAAAAATAATATTTGAAAAAATGGTGAAAATGTCCCCAATTTTATTTAAAATGTTAATATAAATATCCAAGCTGGGCACAGTGGCTTATGCCTATAATCTCAGCACATTGAGAGGCTGACATAGGACATTTGCTTAAGGCGAGGAAATGTGAGATCAGCCTGGGTGAAATAGACCCTGTCTCCACACGTACAAAAAACAACTAAAATTAAAATTAAAAATTAGCTGGTGTGGTGGTATGCGTCTATAGTCTCAGCTTCTCAGAAAGCTAAAATGGGAGGACTGCTTGAACCCCTTCAGCCTGGATGACAAAGTAAGGCTTGTTTCAAACATTTTCTTAATTTTTAAAATTTTTTGTAAAAATCCAAGAAGTGCAACAAACTCAAAATAGGATAAGTGCAAAAGATCTCGCCCTAAGACATGTTATCATCAAGCTATCAAAAGGCAAAGACAAAGAAACAATCTTGAAAAAAGCAAGAGAGAAGCTACTTGTCACATACAGGGAATCCTCAGTCAGACAGTCAGCAGATTTCTCATCAGAAGCCTTGGAGGCCGGAAGGCAGCCAGGGTGACAGATCAGTGCTGAGGGGCACGGGGGAACCTCTCAACTAAGAGTCTTAGGTCTGGGTCTAAGGGTTTAAATGTGTTTCTCAAAGTTTATGTGTTAGAAACTTCATGCAGAGGTGTCTGAAGGGGGAACCTTAAAAGGATTAATGCCATAATCATGGGGGTGGATTCCGCATCAAAGGACAAATATGGCCCTCTCTGGCTCTGGTTCTTTCCCACCCTCTTTTGCCCTTTGGCCTCCCACCATGAGACGATGCGTGCAAAGGCCTGACTTTCCCAGTCTGTTGTGTTCCATTACAGCAGCACAAAAGAGACTAAGACACTGGCAATTGTTCTTCAGGGGAAAAATCAGGACACTACCAGATAAGCAACGGCTAAGGAAATGTATCACCACTAAACCTGACCTGCAAGAAAAGCCTGAGAGAGTTCTTCAGGTTGAAATGAAATAGCACCAGACGGTTAACTCAAAGTCATATGAAGAAATAAAGATCTCAGGTAAAGGTAAAACATGGGCAATTACGAAAGCTAATATTATTGTCATTTTGGTTTGGAATTCCACTTTTTAATGTCCTGTATGATTTTAAGTACAAATGTATTTTAAAATACTCATCTATGCTGTTAGGCACATAGTGTATAAAGATGCAATCTGTGCCATTAATAACAAAAAGGGGGAGAATGGTGCTGTCCAGAAGCAGACACTTCGTGTGTTATTGAAGTTGAGTTGCTATAAATTCAAATTAGAGTGGTTTAACATTAGGATGTAGTGTTAGGCCATTCTTGTTGCTATAGAGAAATACCTGAGACTGGGTAATTTATAAAGAAAAGAGGTTTAATTAGTTCACAGTTCTGCAGGCTTTACAGAAAGCACGGTGCTGGCATCTGCTTCTGGGGAGGCCTCAGGGAGCTTTTAATCATGGAAGAAGGCAAAGGGGGAGCAGGCACATAACACGGCCACAGCAGGAGCAACAGGGAGCAAGGGGGACACATCACCCTTTACAACAAGATCTCATGAGGAACACACTGCATCAAGCCATGAGGAATCCATCCCCATGATCCAGTCACCGCCCACCAGGCCCCACCTCCAGCATCGGGGATTATGATTCAACATGAGATTTGGGCAAGGACAAGTATTCAAATCACATTAGACGTTACATATAATTTCCATGATAGCCACAGAAAAAACAGCTGCAGCATAGACACTCCTATAGAATACAAATAGCAAAATGGCAAAAGTAATTCCTTATCAGTAACTACTTTAAACGTAAATGTATTAAACTCGCTAATCAAAATCTATAGACTGGCTAAACGTAGGAAAAAACATAACCCAACTACAATCCTGGCTACAAGAGACTCACTTTAGATCCAAAGACACAAATGGGCCAAAAGTAAAAGAACAGAAGAGGATACTTCATGTAAATAGTGACCAAAAGAGTGCGGTAATATCCGATTTTTGAAACTATTAAACCAAATATCATTATAAGAGACAAGGAAGGATGTCACATATTTTTAAAGATTAAACATAACAAGTTATAACAATTATAAACATTTAAATACCTAATAACAGGCATTCAAAAGAAATGAAGCAAAAATAGGACAGAATTGAAGGGAGAAACAGGAAGTTCTATAATGCTAACTGGAGACTTGAATACCCACTGTCAATAATAGAGAGAACAACTGAGATCAGATGGAAATAGACCAAAATAACACAACGCATCAGCTCTACCTAACAGACATGGACAGAACACTCCACCCAACAACAACAGAATCCACATTCTTCTCAGGTTCACATGAAACAGTCCTCAGGATGGACCACGGGAGGCCACAAAACAAATCTTAATGGATATTAAAAGATATACCAAGTATCTTCTCCAACCACAATGGATTGAAGTTAGAAATCAATACAACTGAAACATTCACAACTATGTGCAAATTCAAGAACAGAATTTACAACAACCAATAGTTCAAAGAGAAATTACACGAAAAGTTAGAAAACAATTAAGAGATACATGAACACACAGCATTTCCCACAGTGCTCAGAGGGAAGTTTATAAGTTTTAAATGCCTACATTAAAAAGAAGAAAAACATTAAATTAATAACCTAACTTTAAGCCATAAGGAAATGTAAAACAAGAGCAAACTAAACCCAGGGCTAACAAAAAAGAGAGTAAGAGAGACTGAAATGAAGAGGAATAAAATAGAGAATATTATTAAAATAGAGAAAAATCAATACAACCAAACAGTTGGTTCTTTGAAGACATTAGCAAAACAGACAAACTATTAGCTGGAGTAACACTTCCAAAAAGATATAAGACAAAATGCCTATAATTGGAAATAAATGTGGAGACATTACTATTGACTTTACATCATATAAAGAATAATAAGAACACTATAAATTTTCTATAGTCCAACAAATTAGATAACTTAGAAGAAATGGACAAATACCCTGAAACACCCAAATCACCTAAACTGACCTACAAAAATAAATAGAAAATCTCAAGAGACTTTTAACAAGAGCCTGAATCAGTAATGACACAACTCCCAACAAAAAGTAGTCCTAGATCAGATGGCTTCACTGATGAATCCTATCAAACACTTAAAAAAGAATTAACACCAATCCTCCTCAAACTCTTCTAAAAGATTGAAGAGGAAGAAAACTCTTCCCAATTGATTGTATGAGGCCACAATCACTCTGATACTAAAGCCCAACAAAGACTTCACAGGAAAAAAATATTATAGACCAATATCCCTCAATAATATGGAAGAAAAAAACCTCAACAACCAGCAAATCAAATCAAACAGCATGTAAGAAAAGTATTCAACATAACCAAGTGGGATATATTCCAGGAATAACAATATAGTTCAACATAAGAAAGCCAATAAACATAATAAATCACATTAATAAAACTATATGATCACCTTAAACAATGCAAGAAAAAGCATTTGATAAAATCCAACCCCTTTTTATAACAGAAACTCTCAGAAAACTAGAAATAGAAGGGAAATTCCTAAACATGATAATGGGTATTTTTTTTAACCCACAGCTAACATCATACTGAATGGTAAAGATGGAAAGCTATCCCTATAAGATTAGAAACAAGAAATGATGCCCAATTGCTGCTATTGAATAGTGTACTGGAAATCACAGACAGCTATTAGAAGGGAAAGAAATAAAACGCATGCACATTGGAAAGAGGTAAAAGTATCTCTCTGCAGATTACATCATCTTATATGCATAAAATCCCAAAGAATCCACAAGAGAGCTACTGGAGCTACAAAATAAATTCAACCTTGAAGGGCACAAGATCAATACACAGAAATCAGACGTTTCTAAACACCAGTAATAAACAATCTAAAATATAAATTAAGAAAGTGATTCCACTTGTAATAGCATCTAGAAAATTAAGAATTGGGGATAAATTTAGTCAAGGAAGCAAAAGACATGCTGAAAACTACAAAACACTGTTAAAAGAAAGAAACCCTAAACAAATGGAAAGGCATCCATCCTGTGTGTTTATGAAGACTTCATCCTTCACAACGCTGAATTTCACAACAACTTCATGGATATGACAACAAAAGCACAGGTAGCAAAATAAAAAATAGATAATAACTCTACATACTACATCATAATTAAAAACTTTTGCACATGAAAGAGTAAAATCAAGAAAGTGAAAGACAACCTACAGAATGAAATAAGATATTTATAAACCATGTATCTGTTAAGGAATTAATATCCAGATGGTATAAAGAACTCGACAATTCAACAACAAAAGCCAAACAACTCAGTTAAAAAGTGAGCAAAGGACTTAAACGAATAGCCCCCCAAGGAAGTCACACAAATGGCCAGTAAGTACGTGGAAAGATGTTCACCATCACCAGTCATCAGGGAAATGCAGATCCAAACCACAATGGAGTACCCCCACTTCACACCTGTTAGGATAACTATAATAAAAAGAAGTGGGTAAAAGTGTCAGTTGGGATGTGGAGAAGCTGGAACCCTGCCGTTTTGCTGGTGGATGGAAACTGGTGCAGCTGCTGTAGAAAACGGCATGGCAGCTAGTTTTTAAATTTTTTGTAGAGACAGGGTCCTGCTATGTTGCCCAGGCTGCTCTCAAACTCCTGGCATCAATCGACCCTCATGCCTCCGCCTCCCAAGGTGCTGCGATTACAGGAGTGAGCCATCATGCCTGGTCCAGGTTAAATACTTTCTTAGGCGATGGACTAGAAGTGGATCATCAGAAATTATGTTTTTACTCACACATGATGAATTCCAATAGCCAAAAATGTTTAGAACTCAATCAGAACTTGAGAACTTCTTTCGGCAGGTGCTACACGATTCAGTGACTAGGATTCTGCTTCAATCAAGTTATTTTATAGTTATCCAAGTATTTCTTTTGTTTTTCTACTAAGTTTTAAGCAGGGAGATGATCCACATATGGCCTACACCACCAAGCAGCACACCTACCACTGAGAAGGCTCCTGACCATTCTCTCATGTGAAACGACCTGACCAAGATTCCCCAACAATTTGTGAGACTCAACCATATTCAAACAAAATACATTGTTTTCAATAGTCATTTAATTTATCACAT
>NW_012103876.1:190822-191919 GCF_000951045.1 Mandrillus leucophaeus
AAATCATGGGACAGACAGACTCAAACGTCTCCTGGTGTGAGGCAATGAGAAGTACACCACGCTGCCCATGTTTAATCTGAATCCACTCATGAGGAAACTGTTTAATGTATATTCTTGCAAAAAGGTTTAATCCAATCTAGTCAAGGCGGGGGAGCAATCAGATGTATCTAGATTGCGAGTCACTCTGAAAAACAAAGAGCCTAGATTTTACAAAATGTTTCACGTCGTGAAAGAATGACTCCAAATTAAAAGAGAATACAGAAATATGACAACCAAAGGCGAGGTTAATCTCTGATTAAACTGTGAATCGAAAACAATAAAAATAGAGGACATTTGGGAGATAATCACATAAATTTCAATGTAGACGGTACAGTAATTTAAATTATTGTACCAAAGTTAGATAACAGAACTGTGATTATGGAGAAAGATGTCCTGATTCACAAGAGATAGATGCTGAAGTGTTGGGGTAAGATGTCATGTTCTCTGCAATTTACTTTCAAGTGATTCAGGGAAGAAAGTATGAAGAGGGAAAAAATGCAAAGGTGGCAAACACTAGCAACTGGTGAATCTGCATGAAGAATATGTAAATCTCCATTGTGTTAGCCTTTGAATTTTCTGTAGGTTGAGAGAGAGGTAGGAAGAAGGAAGAAAAGGCAGGCATTCCTCATCAATTCATACCTGGAAAAAAATGGAGTCCAGAGAAAACCAGAGGCTTAAATTTCATGTGAACATCCAATGAGAACAATAGTGATTTTCTAATGTCAGATTTCGGAAAAGCCACAAAGACTGGAACATTCCTGACTAGGAGCACTTGCAGGTAATGTCCGATCTTTTTCCGGAGGCTCCAGTCCTTCTAGATCTTCATATGTTTAATTCCATCACTCCTGGAATTGCCAGTTGTTCAAAATAAACCTTTAAATGGTCATCATCAAACATTTCATCATCAATATCATCATCTATTGGTAAACCTTAGGAAAAAATGGGACACACTTTCAAGTGTTGACTGAACAATAATTTGTAATAAAAAAGCTGGTAAGACATAAGTGAGTCGATGAACTATATGATTTTGTTTTTATATTTGACATGAGAAAACTTCT
>NW_012103876.1:192744-195672 GCF_000951045.1 Mandrillus leucophaeus
GCAATTAAGTCTCAACAACACTCATCACCTTGACTTGGCAATTTCACCTCCAAGAATCTAGCATACTAAAACAATCAAAGATCAAATACATTCGGGCCAGTAATTCTTTATCCACAATTACACAATCCAGCAAAGTCTGAAAAATCCTTTGGCAGCAAAACCTGTCCTCAGTGGATTTGATGCTACTTATAGTTTCTATTTATCCCACTCGACTCATCAGACTGACCTTCAACGTCCTGCATAATTTGGCCCCAGCCTGCTTTTCTGGGCTTATTTACCAGTGCAGCCTCCTACAGGTGCTGTAAACCTGCCACACAAAACCCCTGGCTGTCCCCCAAACACAGCCCATGTTCCTCACAACAGTGCCGTTGCTGAGGCCACTGCTGCTTCCTGTCAGCTCCTCCTCCTCCCACATCCAAGGCCTGGCACAGACCCCATCCTCCTTCCGGAAAGCATCAGAGATACCTGCCTCAATCAGAGTTAATTTCTCACCCCCATGATTCCCAGGCACGTTCTGGTACTGCTGGATGTAAGTCACCCAACCTCACACTCAGCTCTGTTTCTGCTCTTTGCACCTGGCTGAAGTCTCAGAGAGCAGAGGCGAAATACTTCACGGCTCCCTGAATTTCTAAACACAGGGCTATATACTGAGTGGCACCTCTAGGTGACTACTTTGCACCCTAACGATGATAAACTGAGTGAAACTGTATCAGGTTTAATACACAGAAAAAAATTCTGGAATTCCATCACTTAATAGGAGTGGTCATTTGAGTGCCCACAGGAAGGAAGAAAAGGGGGAAAAAACCAAAACGTTGTGGCATTATAGCTACTGCAACAGAAAACGAGAATAAAACGGAGGGGCAAGGTGAAGACCAGGGAAATGCGGGTGACTACAGGACCACAAGAATCTTCCAAGCCTGTCGATAACGCAAGTTTCTCATTTTCTAATCAGCTAGTGTGGCCTACGTCACTGTTTGGAGTCTTGTCTTCAAAATGTTTTCCAGCATCAAGCACAACAATCTAAGTTCTGGGATTACAAGCCAGCGCCGGAGCCACCGTGCCCAGCCATTACTAGTTCTATATGTGAAAATATGCACAGAATATAAACTACTAAAAAACATAAAAAATACTATGTCTGAATGTAACTTACTGTACTATGGATTTCTTAAAAACTAAGGTAAAAGTCATTAAGAAACGTCATTAAGAAAACAATGCAAAGCATAAAAGAACATCCGTCAAAATGACAAAAACTCCAAAACGAGTGGCCAAAGATCGAAAAAAATTAATAAAACAATTGAAAAATTACTTGAGCAAAACATGGAGACTATGATGATGCAATGACAGCTTGTGTCTTAAAAATAAACAGGTTAATGTAAGAATTTTTTTTTAATTAAAGTATATTAAACTGCAGAGGAAGGTTTATCCCCAATACTCGCACGATCCAGAGGGCTGATGGGCCAGGGAAATCTACCGAGGTTCGGCCCTTCCGGAGGTTCACAGACAGAGGTTCGAGGGTCACTGCGGGGGCACAGAGGTGGAGGGAGGGGGGCTCCTTGGGGTGGGTGTGCAGGTCTCAGAGGGCTCCTCCGGCCCTGGAAGGTGGCCTTGGGCCCCTGGCCTCCCCAGAGTCTGTCCACAGGGCACCGAGGCCTGTGTGCTGCTCTCTGCTGAGGGGGTTGTCTGTGCCCAGAGTGTCTATAAATGTCCTGCAGGAGGCACTGAGCCCAGGCATGCACATGGGCGCCTTCAGGGGGCTGGACCTCCAGATACTGAAACACAAAGAGGGAGGGGGGAGGTTCAAGGATCAACAGGCAGAGTCTCATGCCCCCAGGCCCTGGGAGGAGCAGGAGGTCTGATGACACAGGATGGGGTGGTGACCTGCCCCTCCACCCAGACCCTCCATGCCATCCAGACAGAAGAGCTGCACGTTGAATGTGTGCCGCTTCCCGAAGCATGTCATTGTTATCGCCCAATAAGACGTGATCCTTCCAATATCCCCACCAACCCTGTCTATGCATTTTCATTTTAAAAATCATTAATGCTTTGGTAAAACATACATTTCACTTAATACATTCCAGCATAAAAGCATTACAGAAACCACTGTTTTAAAGAGTGAAGAACAGGGTGTGTGTATACATATACATACATATACACACATATATATAAAATACACAAAAAAACACACATTCATATTGGAATGAGACCACCACTTCTCTGCCTGTCCTTCCCAATTTCTCCCCCACCTCCCCTTTTCCCTCGTTTATAAGACAGGAGAAAAAGGAGAAAGCAAAACGTTGGAAAGAAACAGAAGTAAGATAAATAGTTAGACGACCTTGACGCCACCACCAGGCCCTGGTGGTTAAAATAATAATAATAGTATTAATCCCTGACCAAAACTACTTGTGTCATCTGTAAATTCCAGATATTGTATGAAGAAACACTGTAAAACGTTTTGTTCTGTTAGCTGATGCATGTAGCCCCCAGTCACGTTCCCCATGCTTGCTCCATCTATTACGACCCTTTCACATGGACCTCTTAAAGTTTTAAGCCCTTAAAAGGGCCAAGAATTTCTTTTTCAGGGATCTCTGCTTTTAAGACGCAAGTCGGCTGATGCTCCCGGCCAAATAAACTTCTTCCTTCTTTAATCCCGTGTCTGGGGTGTTTTGTCAGCGGCTAGTCCTGTTACAATATGTATATCAAGGGTTTCTTTGTTGGCATCTGACACAGACACAGAACCACTGATGCCCAAACCAGTGTTCTCCACACACAGAAACCTCCAACCTCATCTTGAGAAATAGGGCCATGAGGCCACCCCAGGCACCAAGGGCTCCACGGAGACTGAGGGGTCCCTGGGACTGGGCACATCCCAGCGAGTCTTGGATCCTGGCCCTTCCCCTTCTTGATGCCAGGCCCTACTGAGTGCCCGCA
>NW_012103876.1:196592-204852 GCF_000951045.1 Mandrillus leucophaeus
GGGCTCCCCGCCTAAACCCTGTGGGGTTCCTCAACAGGATTCAACGCTACAGCCTGGGGACCAGGAATCGAGGCAATGCCAAGGCAGTGGGCAGGAGGGCTGCAGAGGGACTTTATAGACACTGAAGACCAGGACATCGACTGTCACGACGAGACCAGGTCCTTCAGGAGGATGATGATAAGAGAGCAGAAGAGGGAGAGAGCCAGAGCTAGAGGAGGAGCTCATGAGTCAGAGGCTGAGAGAGAGGAGGAAGGAGATCAATTACATGCTGACGGCCGTCTGCACACTTGGGCTCTTCCGTATCTGCTCCAGAAGCTTCAGGGTGTCCGGAGGAGCAGCGGTGACAGGGCGGCCATGCGAAGAAAAGGGGAGAGTTAGAGTGGAGGGGGCACTCGGGCTCTGGTGTCCTCAGGCTGGGGAGCCAACCCCACAGGCTCAGGTGTGCTTATTTCAAGCCTTCTCCGCAGCCTGGATCACTTCCTCTCTGCAGTGAGGGAGGAGCTTCTGACTCCCACACGCTTTCCCAGCCCTCACACTCCGTAACTGTGCCCAGGCAGGGAAGGCCGTGTCATCCCTGTTCCTCCAAAAGGCGGCCACCTTCTGCAGGACATTGTGCGTGCCATGCGATTCCCTCCCTCCTCCTCCTCTAGGGCCTGTTTCTGCTCTTCTGATGAATCTCGTCCCTTCTCCCTGTCAACCACCAATCCCGCTGCCCTCCAACATAAAAACACAGGAGGGAAGGGCAGCGCTGCACTCCCAGGCCCTCCATAAACCCGTGGATCACACCCGAGGTCGGCAGCACCTGCCACAGACCTGGGTCTGAGTTGGGGCCTGTGGGAGGCAAAGACAATAGGTGTCACGGATTGAGTGACTGGGATGTATGCCTGGGATGGCCTTAGGGACCTGGAAAATACTCCACCCTCACATGAATCCCACAAGCTTCTGAAAGCGAAGAAACACTGTAATGGGACTCTAGGGAAAGCCCCTTGTCCCATGGCCTGAACGCACAGGTGAGGTCACGTTGTCAGCACATGAATGAAGGGGTCCTGCCAGGGTTTGGCTGAGCTGTGGGAGGACTGGGTGGGAGGGCACCTGGTCAGCCTGACACAGGAAGCAAGCTGGGCCTGACGGCAGCATGGGAAGTGGGACAAGGCTGTCGGGCCACAGCAGAGGGTGTGACAAGACAAGTGATCCCTGTGCCAGGTGCCCAGCGGCTTCATCCTGGGCCTGGCAGATCCAGCAACCAGGTCCTAAGGAGGGTAAGAGCCACTGCCTACAGCAACACAGCAGCCGCCCCACACACATACCCTTAGGATTCCTGCCAGCCACGTAGGGCCTCGGTGACAGCTGGACACTGAATTCTCAAATTAAAGCCAATTCAGTTTCCATTCCTAGCCCAGCAATTTGGGACTGGGTGAGAAGTGGAGGCCAGAATCCTGCTCAGGCATGGGTTTCTCCCCTCGGGTCTTTAGGATCGGGGCACACTGACTAATCCCAGAGGAGGATTCTCTGCCTCAGGAGACTCGGAGGGTGCTGCGACCAGGAGCAGACGGTGAGGGCTGGTCAGGAAGGTGCCGCTGCAGGTCCCGAGAGTGCAGAGGATGAGGATGGACTCCTACCACCTCCTGGCACATGCATAAAGGACTTTGTGTCCAGGGCCACATAGCATCTGTGAGGGGCTGCGTCCCACCCCACTCCCCACACAGCACTCAATGCCACACCCGCATACTCATCTCTTCTTCATTCACAAAGGACACTGCTGCCCCCACCCACCCCCAAAACCCAGGGCTTTGGTGTTTGCTGTGGCACTGGCAGGAGAGATCTGGCCTTCTGGAAAAGGTCATCTTGTACACCAGAGAAGGAATCATGCGGACGAGCAGAGCACACATGATGCCCATAAACACAAAACTCCCACCACTTTCTCATTCAGATGCAGGAAGAACAAACCGCACCTCTCCACCCGTTTCCTTTTATATTTGCTGACTTCACAGCTCCCAGCCGAGGCTCCAAAGCCCAGGTGTAACCCAGCTGCCCCCAAGAACCCTGTGCCACGGGCCCCACCTGAAGCATCTCCACCACTTGCAGAGTCTTTGTCATGATGGGTTTCAGAAAAGTTGCTGTCCTCATAGCTTCCTATAGAGACATAAACATCAGAGAAGGGTGACGTCAGAGTGACTCACCCAGCACTTCTACTCCACGCACAGCCACAGTGGACGACACCAGGTGCCCTGCTCCATCCTCTGTGATCTCAGACTCTCCTTGGGCTCTGTGGACTCAGCTGTGAGCCTTCAGGTGAGACGGAAAACCTGAAGAATCCCCCTTCACCCCTTCAACTCCACTGGCCCATTATGGCTCTCAGCTCCACTCTGAGAACCCTGAATTTCCAGCATAGATGCACACGTGTTGATTTAGCAGAGTGCAGTCAACAGAACCTGGATCAGCCTCAGGGCAGCTGGCCCAGAGCATTCTGGGAGGATGGCAGTGCTCTCCGCAGTTTAAGCTTTGGGATACCGGGTACTTCGTCGAAGCATGGCTCTTGAGAGGAGGTTCTGAATTTTTAATTTTATTTCTTGAAATGTATTTAAATATAAATAAGCTTAGATGCTACTGAGGCCCACACTAAAATGCACAGGTTTAAAGAGCTAAGATGAGAAAGGCACGGCTCCCCTCCCCGGCGCTTCCTGGCAGCGTACCTTGCTGCTCTGATCTGGGCATCCAAGGATGGGTGCTTCCCGGACACATGCACAAGAAGCAGGCCCTGTGAGGCCCGGGGATGCTAACACATGGAGGACAGCAGCCTGGTCCAGAGGGCTCCTCAGCAGGGGCACGCTTGTGACAGAGAATGAGCATCCTCTGCAAACACTGTCCAGACAGGAGCGCAGGAGGCAAGCGGGGACACCTACCCTGGATGGGACCCCATTCAGACCCCTGGGTTCATGTGGGGCTCAACAGACTGCACGGCGTGAGCGGGAGAGCTTTTCACACGTGAGCTGGGTCTCGACACAGGGCTGTTTGCATTAGAACACCACTGTAGCCCAGGAAAGGTGCTCAGGGCTGAGCTCTGAGATGAGAAGGAATGAGACGGACACAGTCCCTGCGCTCCCAGTGACCAGTCATGGTCAGGATTCCTCCAGCCAGGAGGGAGAAAATACAGACTTTAGGAATGAGGATTTCAAGACAATCTCAGAGAAACTCTCAAAATGATGTCTTAGGGGTTATACAAAAGAGTCACACGGTGTCATTACCACCAACAGACAGACAGATAAAGAAGACATGGGGAAAAAAATGTTCCTCTCGCTGGATGCCTAGGCAGACTGCCAGGCAGTGCTCAGACCGGCCACAAAGTCCAGGCTCTGCTCCTTCCCCTCGGATGGGGTCTGAACATCCTGGCTGGACCCAGGGCATAACATTCACTGACTCTCCTAAACTTCCAAACTTGGCTTCCCCTCATGCCTTCCTTCTCCCGCGCAAAATCATGTTCCTTTTCAGGCCCAGGCTGAGGCTGTGCCCTGCTCTCTCTCTCATGGAGCCCACTGGGCAGTCAGCCATACATTCTTAGAACCTCAGTATTGGTAACATTGATTTGTACCTTTAATCAAACACCACAGTAGGTCCCCTCAGTGCCCCAGACAAACTGATCTGGAAATTAAGATGACTAGGGGGATTCCGTTATGAGGACATAGGTTCTGGGACACGTAAGGGACATTTTAAAATCGTGCAGCCTCACTGTGTTGAGAAGCGGGGAAAATGCCATCACCCACAGAGCAAACCACCTTGACTTGCTCTTGCACAACCCTTCGGAAGCAAACAAGAACCTTTATCAAGCGTGGGTTCAACAAGAACATCATGAAACCTCTGCTGTCCTACAGCTGAGTGCGTCTTTCCCTGCCTTGCAATGCGTGAGCCACCCTACATCCTGCTAGGAGGAAGGCAAGGGCTCACCCTGCCTCTCAGACCCACGGGCAAACCCCTTGGTTCCCTTGCCCCTGTTGCTGTGTTTCCCTTGCCCTGTTGCCCTGTTGCCCCTTTCTGGGGCAAACAAGGGACATTTTAAAATCACACAGCCTCATTCTATTGAAAAGTAGGAAAAACACTGTCACCTACGTAGCAATCCAAATGACATATAAGAAGTTTCTACCAAACGCACACTCCAAAGAAACTCAAACCAGAGTTGGCTTATTTTAGATTCATATGGACTGAAACCAACCACCTTGACTTGTTTTTTGCACAGGCCTTCAGAGGCAAAGAAGAACCTTTGTCAACAGTGGGGGCAACGGGAGCATCACGGAGCCTCTGCTGTCCCACAGCTGTTTGTCTTTCCCCACCTGCAAGTCGCGAGCCACCCTCCATCCTGCTAGGAGGGAGGCAAGGGCTCACCCTGCCTCTCAGACCCTCGGGCAAACCCCTTGGTTCTCTTGTCCTGTTGCTGTGTTTCCTGAGCCGAACACACAGAGACCATGACTAGGCTGACCGCAGCAGGCTGAGCCTCTACATGACCCCGGCATTAGCTGTTCTGGGCCACATTATCTGATGGTCAATGTGAGGCCACAATGGAGAGTCGGGTG
This sequence comes from Mandrillus leucophaeus, assembly GCF_000951045.1. Classification (NCBI taxonomy): domain Eukaryota; kingdom Metazoa; phylum Chordata; class Mammalia; order Primates; family Cercopithecidae; genus Mandrillus; species Mandrillus leucophaeus. Next base: position 201,158 of record NW_012103876.1, read on the forward strand.
ATTTCACCCCAACCCTGCCTGCAGGCTCCTCTTTTCTCAGTCTCCTGACAAAACTGGCTGTGGCATGGGGCTGCCCCAGGGTCTCCCTGCACAGGAAGGAGCCCTGATCCACTCCCTGCTAAAGATGGATCGTGGAGGATCAATTCTGAAGGCTTTAGTAGAAAAGGCTTTTGAAGGGGGGAAGTGGCAACAGTGAGATGTCATGACCACTCCAATGCCAGGAGGAAATAGGAAGGCCTGTTACCAGGTGAGATTTATTAGAAACTGAGGTTTAGAAGGAAATTCCCAATGAAAAAAAATAATAATAATTAGCAGAGATACTGAAAACATTTTTGTTCTATTAGTACCCAGTGCACATTTGCATGGGTGTTGACAGGATTTCCTTTAGGTTAACTAACGTGTCCTTTGCATGCAGTAAACTGCACTCTTTGTAAGACGACGCTTTCAGTGACAATTACCTATGCATATCATCAGGCATCCCCCGACACACACCCAGGCATACTGAGCATCACACCGTATGTATTCACACAGACACACGCCAGACACGTGCACACAACCAACCCCATCCCACCGACAGAAAACAGAGCTGCTCCCAGGGACTGAAGAGTGTGGCCATCGCCCCTTATCTGAAAAACCCATTTCTCCCATTCACACTCAGGCTGTCTGTCTATGAAAAAGCCAGTGAGGCAGTGCCACATTCCTATCATCTGAAATATTCGTCCACACGGGAGACATTCCCCAGTACATACCATTCTCCTGGTCTGCGCAGGTAACCTGTAATAACAGAAAACACATTGCTATGAGCATCAGACCATGCTGTGTCCTGTGTGCACAGGTGTCTTGTTCACTTGGTGACATTAGAAAAGCAGATGGGAAACAGTCAAAGGAACCCAAAATAAGAACAGGACCAACCGAATCATGCTAAAAACGTAAGTTGTTTTTTGGAGGATGTTTCCTCTAACTCCATGTTGCTTGGCAATTAAGAAATTTTGTTCCAAAGAGAGAATCAAGCTGCTAAGGAAAAAGCTCACTGCCACTCAGAGAGTGGCTAATGCTGTCATTTTCTCCTGCCATCTTAAATCAAACCTCAGTGGGGAACAGACTCTCACTCTAAATTCTCCCTACCAAGGACACTGTGTAACTCACCTACCATACATACAGTCAGATTCTCGTATCTTATTTTAATTCAAGAAAATAAAGCTAAGAAAGTAACTTTTTCGGCCGGGCGCGGTGGCTCATGCCTGTAATCCCAGCACTTTGGGAGGCCGAGGCGGGCGGATCACAAAGTCGGGAGATCGAGACCATGGTGAAACCCTGTCTCTACTAAAAAAAAAATACAAAAAATTAGCCGGACGAGGTGGCAGCGCCGGTAGCCCCAGCTACTCGGGAGGCTGAGGCAGGAGAAGGGCGGGAACCCGGGAGGCGGAGCTTGCAGTGAGCTGAGATCCGGCCACTGCACTCCAGCCTGGGCTACAGAGCGAGACTCCGTCTCAAAAAAAAAAAAAAAAAGAAAGAAAGTAACTTTTTCATTGACAAAAGCAGGTGGCCTGACCTTCAAATGCTGGGGAACGTCCTCAGCTGAGCCTTTGTTGCTGTCTTCCAGGGACTCCTCCTTGGAACCTAGGAGGACAAAGAGTGACGGTCAGCGGGTGCGAGGCAGGAGCAGGGAAAAATGGCTCTGTAGCCCCAGGCCACCTCATCAATGTGAAATAATCCATATCGAACAGGACACAGCACCCAGGGCAGGCTGTGCATCCCTGCAGCCTCTCAGGGCTCCTGCCTCCTAATCAGACCTGAGCTCACTTGCCCTCCCTTCCTGAGTCCTTCTAATGCCATTTCCTCCCTAGAACCCACCTGTGGTGCTTCTGTGTGTATCAGTCATTCTAGAATATTTACACTTGGTAAAAAGCAGCCTTTGTTCTGAGAGACTTCATTCTAGCCCCAATATTCTACACATTCACCAATCTTTTGTGTTAAAGACAATAAAACAGAGCTTTGAAAATACTCAATTATATTCTATTTAAAGATAACCCCACTTAGCAAGTGCTGTCCGTCCTTGCACTCAGCCTTCTCAATGCGATGTCTGTGTGTCGGGGTCCCCTGCTGCTCACACGCACACTGGCTCTGACACTGGGACAGCACGTCATGGGGGCAGCAGGTGGCAGCACTGACCGTCTCCAACCCAGCTGTGCCGGAGGTTCCAGCGGGGGAGACGGTGGGAGGCTAACACACAAGTTGTATCTGGAGACCATATTTGGCGCTGTGTCTCCATTGTGTTTTACTACTCAGCTGAAGCATTTTTTCTTTCTTTTCTTTTTTCTTTTTTTTTTTTTTTGATAGAGGCTCTCTGTAACCCAAGCTGGAGTGTAGGGGCATGATCTCTGTTCACTGGAACCTCTGCTTCCTGGGATCAAGTGATCCTCCCAACTGAGCCTCCCAGGAAGCTGGGACTACAGGTATGCAACCATGCTCAGGTAATTTTTTGTATTTTTAGCAGATACACGGTTTCATCATGTTGCCTAGGCTGATCTCCAACTCCTGGACTCAAGTCATCTGCTTGTCTTGGCCTCTCAAACTGCTAGGATTACAGGCGTGAGCCACTGTTCCTGGCCAACCGGAGCATTGTTAAGGCTTGTGATAATCATGTTATTAAATACAATAGAGCATGTTCCTGAGTATTCCCTGCTTTTGACCATGAGCTGAGAAATGACCCCACCACTACTGCCAGAAGCCTGTGAGCTCGCTCTGTGTGTTTCACATTAATGATCACACCAAAGTCCAGTGTAAAATGTACCTACTGCAACCCTGGGTTAGGCAGCCTTTGAGACCTGCCTACAATGACAGACAGTGTTGGGACCTCTCTAGGCTCTCATCCTTCCACATGCACACACAGATGCCGGAACTCCCCGGACTAATGGTGAGTTATACCAGGGCTGGCTGGTGAATGCACAATAGTCACCCACTGCATCAATCCTCCTCCCATTGCTGAGTTCACATTCGCCTCTTGCATTTAGGAGATTGAGAGCCTGGGAAATTCATCTCTGCACCGTCTCTATCTGAGGATGAGGATATAAAATTGACCTTCAGGTACAGCTGTGGGGGAGGATGAATGCGTTACTTTATGTGAAGTGTGCAGTGGTGATGCAATTTCTTAGAAACATTGCTCCTTGGGTTGTGCTCTGCACAGGGGAACATGCTTTCCGGGGAAACGCCCACACACTCCCAAAGACATTCCCAATCCCTCCACATGACTCTCTCCTCCGTACCTCCCGACCCTGGGGCACAACACACTGTTCCATCTACATGACAATCCTGCCTCCCCGGACTCCAGTGATGGTCACAGGTCTCTACTGGACTCACTGTTTTTTATACCAAACTGTCCAAACCTCATTTCTCTCAGGAAGCTCAAACCAAAGTGGCTCTCCAGCAAAAGCAGGCGAGCAAGTGCCACCTTTTGCAACACTGACGATCTTTTCTTAGCAAAGGAGTGATTCCAGAACACACACCTTTTTCTTCAGGCAGTCCGCCGGCCTGCATTTAGAGAGAGAAAAACACTGTGAGTTTCAGACCAACCTGAGTCCCGTGTGCACAGGTCTTTTCTTCACTTGGTGGCAGTAGAAAAGCAGATGGAAAACAGTGATCAAGTCAAGGGAACCCAAAAGAAGGACAGGAAAAATGGACTCATGCTAAAGTTT
>NW_012103876.1:205137-206433 GCF_000951045.1 Mandrillus leucophaeus
GGAGCCACCGCGCCCGGCCTAAAGTTTCTCCTGGAGGATGTTTCCTCTCAAGGTCATGTTCCTTGGCAATTAAGTGATTTTGCCCCAAGGAGAAAATCAAGCTGCTGAGGAAAAAGCTCACTGCCGCTCAGAGAGTGGCTGATGCTGTCATTTTCTCCTGCCGTCTTAAATCAAACCTTAGTGGGGAACAGACTCACTCAGAATTCCCTCCACCAAGGACACTGTGTAAGTCACCTATGATATATACGGCCAGATTCTCGTATCTTATTTTAATTCAAGAAGATAAGGCTAAGAAACTAACTTTTTCTGTGACAACAGCAGGTGGCCTGACCTGCCACTGTCGTGGGGCCTCCTCATCTGATTCATAGATGAATTTTTCCACGGGACCCTCCATGGGACCTAGGAGGACACAGAGTGACCATCAGGAGGTGCAGGGGAGGAGCAGGGAAGGCTTTTGATCCCCAGGCCACCTCATCAACGTAAAATAGCCCATCTCGAACAGGGCACACCACCCAGGGCAGGCTGTGTGTCCCTGCAGCCTCTCAGGGCTCCTGCCTCCTCATCTGACCCGAGCTCAATTGCCCTCCCTTCCTGCATCCTTCCAACGTCATTTCCTCCCTAGAATCCACCTGTGCTGCTGCTGTAAATATCATCCCACCTAGCAACCTTTCTTTAAAGAGAAGACTTAATTGTAACCAAAATATTCTAATTATTTCCTCATCATTTTTGAAGGCAATGAAATAAAGCTTTGAAAATACTCAGTTTTCTTCCTATTTAAAGGTAACCCCTATTTAGCACGTGCTATCTGTCCTTCCACTCTCTCTTTTCCATACGTGTGTGTGTGTGTCCGTGGAGTCTGTTGCTGCTCACACTTACACTGGCTTTGACACTGGGACAGCCTGTCATGCGGGCAGCATGTGGGGGCGCTGACCCTCTCTAACCCAGCTGTTGGAGATTCCAGGAGGGAAGAGGGGGCACCAGGCTGACACCCAAGTTGTTTTTGACACCACATTGGGCGCTACTTCTTGGGTGTGTGTGTCACTAAGCTGGAGCATTTCTAAGGCTCGTGGTCATCATGATTTTGGTTTGTTTTTTTGTGGCGGGATCTCACTCTGTTTCACAGATGGCATGCAGTGGCACAATCAGGGCTCACTGAAGACTCCACCTGCCAGGCTAAAGCAATCCTCTGGCCTCAGCCTCCTGAGAAACTGGGACTATAGGAGCACGTCACCACGCCCGGCTAATTTTTGTGTTTTGTGTAGAGATGTGGCTTTACTGTGTTGCCCAGGCTGATCT
>NW_012103876.1:210926-228294 GCF_000951045.1 Mandrillus leucophaeus
TGTGCCTTAGGTGTGTGTGCTAGTGAACTGGAGCATTTCTAAGGCTTGTGGTTACTATGTTCTTAAATACAACAGAATGTGTCCCTGATTATCCTCTGCTCTTGACCGGGGGCTGAGGAATGAACCCATCATGCCGCCAAAACCCTCTGAGCTCTGCAAGTGTGCCTCACATTAATGACCACACCAGCTTCCACTGTAAAATGTAGCTATTCCTACCCGGTGTTAGGTGACCACTAAGACCGTCCTGTAATGACAGTGCTTAAAATCTCTGCAGGCAGCACACCTCCACATGCGCACATAGGTGCTGGAACTCCCTGGCATGGTGATGAGTTATGCCACGGCTGTCTGATCAATGCACAATAGTAGCCCGTCGCATCCATGTTTCCCCCATTCTTGAGTTCACATTTGTCTCTTCCACTTAGGAGACCAAGAGCTTGGGAAACTCATCTCTACACCGTCTCTATCTGAGGAGTGAGGACAGGAAACTTACCTTCAGGTACAGCTGCCATGGAGGATGAAAGGGTTGATTGATGTGACGTGTACAATGGTGATGAATTTTGTGTTTAGAACGGTAATCCTTGTGTTGTGCTTTGCACATAGGAACACACTTTCTGGGGAAATGCACACATGCTCCCAAAGACATTTATGATCCTTTTACACAGACTCTCTCCTCCACACCTCCCAACCCTGATACACACCACCCTCTTCCATCTAAATGACACTACTGCTTCAGGGACTGTAGGGGGACCCCCTGAAACTATTGCTACAGAATAAAAGATGAAATGCCCCTGATTATTGTAAATACAAAATTGCATGTGGGATTGTGTAAAGACAATGCCAGGTTGGGCTGCCAGAATGAGCCAACAGCGCGTGATGTGCTTCCCCCTGCAGAGAGCCTATGAATGGACATGCAGTCAGGGAGGTTTCACATCACCAAGATTCCTATCCCAGAAAAGCAGATTTTCATAGCTCTGGGAATGGAATGCAACCCTTGTGGAGAGCCTATAAACGGACACATGAGCACGTGCCATCATTATTCACCTACTACATTGAATCAATTGTCACGTACGATGCGGGGCTTTTCTGGAAGGCTGGCGGTTCCCTCCCCAAACAAGGTCCCAGAGAAGTCTAACGCTTTCTCTAATCACTCCACCATCCTTACCACCCTGTGCTACCACCTTGAGTAGTGAGGGATCGAGTTACTTAATGTTCTTTCTCTTTCATTTTCTCTAAAATAAATACAAATTTTTAAAATGCTACTTCTAGATCTGTCACAGTGACTCACACCTGTAATCCCAGCAACCTTGGGAGGCTGAGGCAGGAGAATCACTTGAAACCAGGAGTTTGAGACCAGCCTGGGCAACACAGCAAGACTCCATGTCTATAATAGGTATTACGCTGTATTTGCTACAGATTTTATTGACAATCATTTTTATACTTTCTTGTAATTCGCACACCTTCCTTTTAGAATCTACATTTTATTTTATATATAAGATATAATATAAACTACTTCATATCAGATAAATTATATTTCAAATAATATTCATAGTTTATAAAGTACACAAGGATATCTGAACATCTATTTGTAAAAGGGACATTATAAGAAAAAGAAACTGGGGAGGAAAGACAAAAAAAATTCAGAGAGAGTGAATAGAATTATTTTCAGTATTCTAGAATAAGAAAATTGGATGCTATTTCACTCGTTCTAATAGTTTATATTGGTGGAATATTATCTATACTATCTTAGCATGAGTAAACATCCCACCCAACAATATGTTTTATTTTTTCTCTCTTGTACATATTGTAATTGTTATTAGGTTAAGTTTGTATGAGACCTTCAGGTTAAATCTGAGAATAAAAGAAAAATTAATTGGGAAAAAAAAAAAAACGGACACATGAGGGGCACCTGTTCATATGGATAAGATAGGGCTATAAACGCCCTCATCTTGCCATGGCTCTTCTAGGCCTCTTTAGGGTTAAGGCGTACTCCCTTCTGAGAATTTCTGGTCTAACCAGTTGTCTAGCTTCACGTCCTGTTTCTATGGATTGTTTGTAACCAGCGTTTGCTGCAACTGTTACTGCTGATTAATACATTGCTAATCATAGGTTATGGAAAGACTGTGTTTCAGTTTTAAGGCTCTGTTAGAAATTACTGAGGCACACACTACATTGCAAATTCTTATCTCTGTATACTGTACTTCTGCATACAGATGTTATGTTAAAGAATTACTTCATCCCCATGTGACTGTCTCACCTCATAATCAAATGACCCTAATTCCCTCACTAACCTACCTCTGCCCTCACTAAACTTAGTAATAAATGCTGGTATATCCAGTGCATTGGCGGCATCGCAGGACCAGAAGGCAGTGACTCCCCTGGACCCAGCTTTCACTATATAGTGTGTCTATTATTTCTCAACCTGCCAATCTGCCTGGGAATAAAGAAAGAGCCCCGTTGCATTGCAGGCTGCTGGCCAGAGCCCACAGTATCTGGCGCCCAATGTGGCCTTCTTTGTTCCTCAGCTCAGTGCACCCCGAGTGCGGGTTTGTGACCACGAGTCTTCAGTCTCGACGGTAAGGTCTCTGTGTATGTGTTTTCCAACTCTCCCCTCTTTCCAGATTTGTCAACCGGTATTATTCCAGGGTTATTATGGGACAATCACAGTCCAAACACCAGGCTTATCTGTCTTTTATTAAACTTCTTAAACAGGGTGGAATCAAGGCTGATTCCAATAACTTTATTCTCTTATTTCAGACTACTGAAAAATATTGTCCTTGGTTACCTGACAAAGGTTCTATGGACCTGTTAGACGGGGATAGAGCTGGTGCCACGCTCTGCCAACTCATGAGAGATGGTGTTTTACTTCCTATTTCTGTTTGGAATGACTGGGCTCTTATTCATGTTGCTTTCCTTCCTTTTCAGTCTGGTGATCCTCTTCAACTGCCACAAGTTAACACGGATGGTGAGCCGCTCCCTTTACCTCGGGTACCTGACTCCCCCACTAGTCCTCCTTCTGATCATGAGGAGGAATTCCATCTCTCCTTGTTTTCTCCCCAAAAGGAGGAACCTGGTGATGATCCCCTCCCTCCACCTCCTATCTTGGAACCCGTATGTGTTAACTCTTCTTTTACTAGGCCATTGCCCCCTCTGCCAGAGGAGGACGTGTGGCATTCATCTGAATGGGCTTTCTGTTGTTCCTCTTGCCCTTTGGGACCTCTCTCCTCTTCTAAGCCTACTGTTTCTTTCAAAGCTCCAGGACCCCTCCTTTCAGAGGCTTGGAATCCTGCTTCCCCCAAGTCCGTGTCCTGGCGCCCTCGCTCTCCTTCTCTCTTTTCCTCTGCCCCTGCACAATAGACGTGCGAGTCACCTGTTTGGGGAGAGCAGTAGCCACTTTCCAAACACAAGTTGGAGGCTTTAATTGAAATTGCTAATGATTTACTGGAAGTAAACACTACTGAGCCCTCCTTATCTCCAAGAAACTCGCCTGTGTTTGTTGTACAAAAAAAATCAGGAAAATGGAGGATGGTAACAGACTTAAGAGCTGTTAATGCAGCTGTTAAACCGATGGGGGCATTACAACCCGGTATGCCCTCCCCCTCCATGATTCCTAAGGAATGGCCTTTAATTATCGTTGACCTTAAGGACTGCTTTTGTCATATTCCTTTAGACAAGTCAGACTGTGAAAAATTTGCTTTCACTATACCTTCCATTAACAATTCAGCTCCTGCAGCTAAATATCAATGGAAAGTTTTACCTCAAGGAATGATTAACAGTACCACTATTTGTCAGTTGTTTGTCAACACTGTGTTACAACCTGTCCGACAGATTTTTTAAAATAATTACATTCTTCATTATGTGGATGATATACTGATTGCTGCTCCCATTAAAGATTAATTAATTCAATGTTCTACCTCTTTAAAATGAGCTGTTGCCAATGCAGGACTCCACATTGCTCCTGATAAAATTCAACAAGCCGCTCCTTCTCTGTACTTAAGAATGCAGCTAGGAGCTCGCTCCATTAAGCCCTGAAAAGTCCAACCTCACACTGACAATTTAAACACCTTAAATGATTTTCAAAAATTACTAGGTGACATCAGTTATCTCAGACCAACCCTAGGCATCCCTACTTATGCATTATCTCATCTATTTGCTACTTTATCAGGAGATACAGATTTAAACAGCCCTCGCTCTCTATCTGAACCAGCAAAACGAGAGTTGTCTTTTCTAGAACAAAGAGTGAGAGAGGCACAAGTTTCTCGTATTGACCCACATTTGCCTTTACAATTGTTAGTTTTTCCTTCCATCCACTCTCCTACGGGACTTACGGTACAAAATGATTCTCTAGTTGAATGGGTATTTCTTCCTAATTCAGCCTCTAAAACTCTTTCAATATATCTTGATCAAATGGCCACTTTAACTGGGTTAGGACATCAACGTATCACTAAAATTTCCTACTTTGATCCAAACATTATTGTGGTCCCTTTCAAAAAATGAAGTTAAAAAATGCCTTTTCTACATCTTTGTGCTGGCAGACTAATCTGGCTGACTTCATTGGCACTATTGATAATCATTTGCGTAAGTCAAACTTCTTTCAATTTCTGCAAAATACTTCCTAGATTCTACCAGAACTTACTTGTTCATCACCACTAGAGGCAGCCATTACCATTTTTACCAATGGATACAGTAATGGAAAGGCAGGGTATGTAGGACCAAAAGATAAAGTCATTTCTACTCCATACACTTCTGCTCAAAAAGCTGAGTTGTTTGCTGTTATCTCTGCGTTACAAGATTTTGATCAGCCTCTTAATATTGTCTCTGACTCAGCTTATGTAGTCCATGCCACTAAGGCAATAGAAACAGCTACCATCAAAAATATTACCAACACTAATCTGTTTTCTTTGTTCTCTTTATTACAAAAAACCATCAGAAACCAAAAGCACTCTTTTCTCATCACTCACATGTGTTCTCATACTAATTTGCCTGGACCTTTATCTAGTGGTAATCATAAAGTTGATACTCTATTTTCTCTAGCCGTTACAGATGCAGAACAATTTCATCAACTCATTCATACTAACGCCTCAGGTCTTAAACATAAATATTCTCTCAGTTGGAAACAAGCTAAACAAATTGTACAACACTGTTCTCAATGTCAAGTTCTTCTCTTACCCACACAATCTCCTGGAGTGAATCCCCGAGGCCTTTCTCCTAATGCTATTTGGCAAATGGATGTTACTCATGTTCCTTCTTTTGGAAAATTAGCGTATGTGCGTGTCACAGTTAACCCCTTTTCCAGTTTCATCTGGGCTACCTGTCAAACCAGAGAAGCCACTTCTCACGTTAAAAAACATATGTTTTCAGCCGGTTGCAGTGGCTCACGCCTATAAGCGCCACATTGTGGGAGGCCGAGGCGGGCGGATCACGAGGTCAGGAGATCGAGACCATCCTGGCTAACATGGTGAAACCCCGTCTCTACTAAAAATACAAAAAAAAAAATAGCCACGCGTGGTGGTGGGCACTTGTAGTCCCAGCTACTCAGGAGGCTGAGACAGGAGAATGGCGTGAACCCGGGAGGGAGAGTTTGCAGTGAGCCGAGATCACGCCACTGCACTCCAGCCTGGGCGACAGAGCGAGACTCTGCTGAAAAAAATATATATATATATGTTTTCATGTTTTGCAGTTATGGAAATTTCTAGTGAGCTCAAAACACACAATGGTCCAGCCTATTGCAGTAAAGCTTTTAAAAATTGTCTTGATCAGTGGCATATTAAACATATCACAGGTATTCCTTATAACCCACAAGGCCAAGCTATTGTAGAAAGAAGCAACAGAACTTTAAAATTACAATTACTTAAACAAAAAGAGGGGGATAAGGAGTTGTCTACCCCTCACATACAACTAAACTTGGCATTGCTCATGTTAAATTCTCTTAATATTCCTAAATCTAGTTCTGTTACTGCTGCCAGAAAACAATTATCTGGTAACCGTCCCACGGTAAACCAAGCAAGGGAAGTATGGTGGAAAGATGTTCAATCTAATATATGGTCAAAAGTTTCTATTTTAACGTGGGGAAGAGGCTATGCTTGTGTTTCCCCAGGTGAACATCAATCTCCTGTTTGGATTCCTGCTAGACACCTGAAATTGTGTCCTGAAGATGCCTGCAACAACGAGACAGAGAAAGTCCCTGAGAAAACACCACAGCAGGAAACAACTAACACATCCAACTGTCAAAAAGAAGAAAATAACCACGCTAACTCCTTTACAACAGACAATCCAGTCCGTCATCCTGAACAACTCGTCTCCAGCGATCCAGGTCCGGCTCAACCTCTGCCTCCTCCTGATGACACTGATCCTTCTACCCTCTGTCACCCCACAGACTGTTAAAAACTATACATATTCGGCCTATATTCCTTTTCCTCCTCTTATGTGAGCCTTGACATGGATGGACGCTCCTATCGAGGTCTATGTTAATGATAGTATTTGGATGCCTGGTTCTGTAGATGATGGTTGTTCTGCCCAACCTCCAGAAGAAGAAACCCCTTTCAATGTCACTTTAGGTTGTAGGTAGCCACCTTTGTGCCTGGGACCCACTAATGGATGTCGCTCACTAGATATTCAAACTCGGGCAGTCACACTACCATCTGGTCACTCTGTCCCTCCTTTAGGACACTTGGTATCAGGGTTCTCATTAAAACGTCTAAGGCAGATCAAAACAGGAATCACTGATTATGTTCACACATCCCAATACAAGCCTTTAGGACCTGTATGTCCTCTCGACTTGTCTTCAAATGCTGGCAAATTAATAAGGAAGGATGGTGTTAGTTCAGAAGGAACTGTGCTATTTAATTCTTCTCACCACACCATTGTTGATTGGGCTCCTAAAGGTCATATTACTAACGATTGCTCTCAGGGTCACAGAGATTTCAACATTTTCTCTATGATATTACTTATCAAAAAAGTAGTGACAACCCTCCCCTATTATATCATAGATTTAACTTCTTTTTTCCTTTTAAGTGGAAAGGGGCAGGGGTTGCCCCTCCAAAGCCAAGGCTTGTTGTTCCCCACTTAGGACCTGAACATTCAGAATTATGGAGATTAACCATAGCTACGACTGGTATGACAGTTCAGGCTGGATAAAGTGTTATAAGCAAATACACCTTGTCACCTCGAAAACTAAGACAATAGATTGATTTACACTACTATTTCCACACAGCCAAAAATATCACTATGGCAATCGTCAAAAGGTCAATTCAAAGATGGGACAGTAAAGATTATGAGGACTTACATGCCCCCCCTTTGCTAATGTCCCCCCACCACCTCTCATACAACCTATTCCCCCCACCCCACATTCACAAAAAAAGAGTACCATCCCAAAATAGATATACTATCTATATGGAGTCCAACAAAACTATACCACTTAAAAGTTGTGTTAAATCACCATATATGTGATTAGTAGGAAAGATGCATATTAGTTCAAAACCAACATAATTACCTGTGTTGATTGTTACTTGTATTGACTTATCCTTTAATCAATATCATAGTATTTTAATAGTCAGAGCCAGAGAAGGTATTTGGCTCCCTGTAGCCTTACATAGGCCTTGGGAATCTTCCCCTTCTATCCATGTTATTAACAATATTTTACCAAAAAATCTTAAAAGGAGTAAATGATTTATTTTTACATTAATTGCAGTGATAATGGGCTTGATTGCTGTTACTGTGACTGCTGTTACTGCTGGAGTTGCATTACATCAATCTATTCAAACTGCTCATTTTGTGGATAAATGACAAAAATATTCTACTCGGATGTGGAATTCTCAGTCAGGTATTGATCAAAAATTTGCCAATCAAATTAATGATCTAAGACAAACTGTTACGTGGATGGGAGATAAAATTATGAGTTTTGAACATAGATTACAAATGCAATGTGATTGGAATACTTCTGATTTTTGTATAACTCCATTTCAATATAACTCTGTTCACAATTGGGAATCAGTAAAACGCCATTTACTAGGAAGTGCAGATAATTTAAGTTTAGACATAAGCAAGCTCAAAGAACAGATTTTTGAGGCCTTTCAAGCACATTTAACTGCTTTACCCAGTGCTGAAGTTTTAGACAGTATTTCTGAGGGGTTATCTAATCTCAACTCCATTCAATGGGTAAAATCTTTGGGAGGATCCACTATCGTTAATTTTGTTCTGTGTATAATTTGTGCTATTGGTTTATTGTTCATGTGTAAAATTGGAAAAAATATTCTTCAATCCAATTGTGATCAGCGCCAAGCTATGATTGCTATGGTTCATTTAAATCAGAGAAAAGGGGGAGATGTAGGGAGACCCCCTGAACTATTGCTACAGAATAAAAGATGAAATGCTCCTGATTATTGTAAATAGAAAGTTGCATGCAGGATTGTGTAAAGACAATGCCAGGCTGGAATGCCAGAATGAACCAACAGCACGTGATGTGCTTCCCCCTGCAGAGAGCCTATGAATGGACGTGCAGTCAGGGAGGTTTCACATCACCAAGATTCCTATCCCAGAAAAGTAGATGTTCATAGTTCTGGGAATGGAACGCGACCCTCATAGAGAGCCTATACACGGATGCATGGGGGGCACCTGTCCATATGGATAAGATAGGGCTATAAACGACCTCATCTTGCCGCGGCTCTTCAAGGCCTCTTTAGGGTTAAGGCGTACTCCCTTCTGAGAATTTCTGGTCTAACCAGTTGTCTAGCTTCATGCTCTGTTTCTATGGATTGTTTGTAACCAGCTTTTGCTGCAACTGTTACATCTGATTAATATCTTGCTAATCATAGGTTATGGAAACACTGTGTTTCTGTTTTAAGGCTCTGTTAGAAATTAGATGCACACACTACATTGTAAATTCTTATCTCTGTGTACTGTACTTCTGCATACAGATGTTATGTTAAAGAACTGCTTCATCCCCATGTGACCACCTCACCTCATAATCAAAAAACCCTAAATCTCTTACTAACCTACCCCTGTCCTCACTAAACTTAATAACAAATGCTGGCATATCCAGTGCACTGGTGGCATTGTGGGACCAGAAGGCGGTGACCCCCCTGGACGCAGCCTTTCCTATCTTGTGTGTATATTATTTCTCGACCTACTGATCTACTTGGGAACAAAAAAAGTGCCCCGTTGCATTGCGGACTGTTGGCCAGATCGCACAATAAGGGATTGGACTGTGATGCTCACGGTTCTTTACTAGACTCTCAATGTTTTCTAACCAAACTGTCCAAACCTCATTTCTGGCAGGCAGCTCAATCCAAAGTGGCTCTCCAGCAAAAGCAGGCTAGTAAGTTCCACCTTTCTCAACAATGAAGATTTTTTCTTAGGAAAGGGGTGCGTCCAGAATACTTACGTCCTTTCCTGGGAGGTCCTAGTCCTGTTCGCTGCATATAGAGAAAGGAAATACTGTGAGAATCGGCCATGCTGTGTCCTGTGTGCACAGGTCTTTGTTTACATGATGACATTAGAAACCCAGACAGGACATAGTGCCTGAGGCAATGGCCCCAAAATAAAGCCTAGAAGACATTGTGGAAAGGCACAAGAGTTTTGTGTAAGATTTTCAAAATGATTTTGGTTGCAAAGTCACTGTCATTTTCAAGAACGAATTTCGCAGGAGGAAAATGCTCTCTGCCATGCAGTTTGTCACTAAAGCTGTCACCTATGGGTACCATCTTGAATCAGCTCTTAGTTGGTAATGGACTCTTACTTACATTTGCCCACCGAGAAATTCTGCAATTCATCTATAATTTCCATGGTGAGATTTGCATATCATAATTCAAATGAAATGGAAAGAAACCAAGAGAAATAAAATTCTCATCTCAGACAAATAAAGAAGAGTTTACCTCGCAAAGAGCTAGGGCCACTTCTGAGGACACCACACTGGCCTCCGTCACTAGGAAACATAGAGTCATTGTCAGCCGTGGGAGCTGCTGAAGGACCTCTGGCAGCCTTGGGTGCTGAGCACACAGGGCTGGCGTGTGTGGAGGAGGCGGGTGAGAGCACGGGCTGAGCTGCTGTTGGGCCACCCTCCTTGGTGGTGAAGGAGGCAAAGGACACCCTCAGGAGAGCCCTGGCAGACAGAGTCTCGGGTCTGTGGCTAAGCCACCCTCATCACTGTGAAGTAGGCAGTGTTCACACAGGCAGCACACAAATGCAGGAGACATCACTCCAGGACAGGGTCTCATCACAGAAAGAGGCCTGGTAAATATCCTCTTTTTTGTAAAAATGTTACTATGTCACTTAACTTTCCTAAATAAACCTATGCTCCTACTGCAGTTAACATCCATTTTATTGGACTTTAAAACATTATGGTGAGCTGGCCAGGTGCAGTGGCTCACGCCTGTAATACCAGCACTTTGGGAGGCCCAGGCAGGCAGATCACAAGGTCAGGAGATGGAGACAATCCTGGCTAACGCGGTGAAACCCTGTCTCTACTAAAAATACAAAAAGATTAGCCAGGCGTGGTGGTGGGCACCTGTAGTTGCCACTACTCAGGAGGCTGAGGCAGGAGAATGGCACGAACCCGGGGGGCAGAACTTGCAGTGAGCTAAGATCACGCCACTGCGCTCCAGCCTGGGTGACAGAGCAAGACTTCGTCTCAGAAAAAAAATTTTTTTCACAATATTTGTTATTTTAATCCTTAATTGCACACTTCAGGAGCAGACAGGACCACAACAGCAAACACAGAGGGGAGCCCACGCACTTCTCCCGACCCTGAATCAGAATCCACACGGGAACCTGGATTTGTGTGGGACTCAGCAGACTGCAGAGGGTGAGCAGGAAGCCTTTTCACACTCGTGGTCTATCTCAGGACAGGGCTGTGTGCATCACAACATCACTGGGGCCCTAAGATGGGCTGCCCGGGGCTGAGCTTTGGGATGAGAACCACAAAAAAGACACAGCGCCTGCCTTCACAGTGACCAGCCATGGCCAGAATCCTTCCACCCATGAGTGAAAAACACAGACTTTGGGACTGATGATTC
Source organism: Mandrillus leucophaeus (assembly GCF_000951045.1). Lineage (NCBI taxonomy): Eukaryota > Metazoa > Chordata > Mammalia > Primates > Cercopithecidae > Mandrillus > Mandrillus leucophaeus. Next base: position 221,936 of record NW_012103876.1, read on the forward strand.
CAAGCCTATCTCAGAAAAACAAGCAAAGTGATGTCTTGTGGGTCACAAGGGAGATTTGCAAGGAACACCTGGCCTCTGGGGCAGTCCCTCCCTTTGCTTAGCTCATCCCGCACTGGAACTGGCTCCCCTCTCACTTCTGCTGCAACTAGTGTGAAGCGGCTGCCCTGGCCAGGAGCTGTGAGGCTCCCTCCAGTTAAATGTGATTCTGGGATAAATCAACCTGGACCAACAGCATCTACACAAGGACCAGCTGTCAGGTGACTTCCAGAAGCTGGTGAAAAGTAAATGCTGTTCTCTGTCCCAGCCACAGGGAGAGCAGAGGCCTGAGTACGGCTCTGTGCCTGGCCTGACTCTGATGTCCACCCCTGCTCATCATATCCCCCGCGTCTAAGTCAGGTATTTTGGGAATTCACTCCTCTTCTTTGCCTCTCACTAATTTCTGATTGTGTTGCCATCAACACGGAAAGACGGAGAAGAGAAATGAAAACGCAGCTCCTCTCTCCAGGCTCTTGGAAAGATGGCCAGGCAGTGCTTATGCCGGCGCTGAAGTCCAAGCTCTGCTCCTTCCCGGTCAGATGGGCCCGAACATCCTGGCTGCGCCCAGGGCATGACATTGGCCTGACTCTCCTGACCTTTCAACCTTGGCTTTCCCCCATGGCTTGGATGTCCTCGTGTCTTCTTCCTGCTCCTCTAACTCATGTTCCCTTTCAGGCCCAGGCCCAGGCTGTGCTCTGCTCTCTCATGGAGCCCACTGGGCAGCTGGCCGTGAATGTTTAGAACCTCAGTGTTGGCAACACTGATTTGTACCTCTAATCACACACAGCAGAAGGGCCACCTCAGTGCCACAGAAAACTGTACTCTAGAGAGGAAAGATGACTAGGGGAATTTGGTTATGAGGACACACTTTCTGGGGCAAACAAGGGACATTTTAAAATCACACAGCCTCATTTATTGAAAAGTAGAAAAACACTGTCACCTACGCAGCAATCCAAATGACATATAAGAAGTTTCTACCAAACGCACACTCCAAAGAAACTCAAACCAGAGTTTAGATTCATATGGACTGAAACCAACCACCTTGACTTGCTTTTTGCACAGGCCTTCAGAGGCAAAGAAGAACCTTTGTCAATAGTGGGGGCAACGGGAGCATCACGGAGCCTCTGCCGTCCCACAGCTGTTTGTCTTTCCCCACCTGCAAGTCACGAGCCACCCTCCATCCTGCTAGGAGGAAGGCAAGGGCTCACCCTGCCACTCAGACCCTCGGGCAAACCCCTTGGTTCTCTTGTCCTGTTGCTGTGTTTCCTGAGCCGAACACACAGAGACCATGACTAGGCTGAGTGCTGCAGGCTGAGCCTCCACATGACCCCGGCATTAGCTGTTCTGGGCCACATTATCTGATGGTCAATGGGACGCTGCAATGAGGACAGTCAAGTGATTTTACCCCAACCCTGCCTGCAGGCTCCTCTTTTCTCAGTCTCCTGCCAAAACTGGTCGTAGCTTGGGGCTGCCCAGGGTCTCCCTGCAAAGAAAGAAGCCCCGCCCACTCCCCATGCTGAAGACTGGTCGTGGAGGACGAGTTCTGACGACTTCAGTAGAAAAGGCTTGTGAAGGAGGGAAGTGGCAACAGTGAGGTGACACGACCACTCCAATGCCAGGAGGAAATGGAAAGGCCTGTTACCAGGTGAGGTTTATTGAAAAATGAGGTTTGGAAGGGGATTCCCATTGAAAAATAAAACTGAATTAGTAGGAATCCTAAGACAGTTTTGTTCTGTTAGTACCCAGTGAACATTTGTTGGGTGTTGACGGGATTTCCTTTGGATTAACTGAAGTGTTCTTTGCATGCAATAAACTACACACATCGTAAGCTTACATTTTCACTAATAACTGCCTGTGCCTCTCATCAGGCTGCAAGACTGATGGCATTTTTATACTAAGAATGTGGACACTAATAAGGGGGAGACATGTGTTAGGGACACACACGCATACACCCAGGCACAGTCAGCATCACACTACACGCATTCACACAGACACACACCAGTCCCATGCACACAAACCCACCCCACACACAGAGAATGCAGGTCCGCTCAGGGATTGCAGAATGTGCCCACAGGTCCTTCACCGGAGCAACCACTTCTCCCGCCACAGCCTGGGTCCTCAGTGACAACAGGAAGCTCCACTCCGGCTGCCTGTGTGCAGGAAAGCCAGCGACACAGCGGCACATTCCTCATCACCTGGATTCCTCATTCACACGGGAGGGATTCCCCCATACATACCACTCTCCTGCTCTCTCCAGGCCTCCTGTAATCACAGAAAACATATTGCTGTGAGCGCCAGACCATGCTGTGTGCTGTGTGCACAGGCCTTTTCCTCACTTGGTGACATTAGAAAACCAGATGGGAAACAGTGCTCAAGCCCAAGGAACCAAAAGAACAGGACAAACCGACTCATGCTAAAGACACAAGTTTTTCTTGGAGGATGTTTCCTCTAAGTCCATGTTGCTTAGTAATTAAGTAATTTTGTTCTAAGAAGACAATCAAGCAGCTGAGGAAAAAGCTCACGGCCATACAGTGCGTGGCTGGTGCTGTCATATTTTCCTGCTGTTTAAAATCAAGCCTCAGTGGGGAACAGACTCTCCCCCTAAATTCTCCCCACCAAGGACACTGTGTAAGTCACCTGTGATAAATACGGCCAGATTCTCATCTCTTAGGCTCATTCAGAAAGATAAAGTTAGGAAACAACTGTATTCCTCAGATAAATGCAGGGGTCTGACCTTCACTTTCCATGGAGTTTTTTCCTTCTTCGAAAGTTCCACCTTCAGATCCTCGGTGAAATCTAGGAAGACAAAGAGTGACGGTCAGCAGGTGCAAGGGAGGAGCAGGGAAGAACAGCTTTCTAGCCCCAGGCCGCCTCATCAAGTGAAATAGCCCATCTTGAACAGGGCACAGCACCCAGGGCAGGCTGTGCGTCCCTACAGCCTCTCAGGGCTCCTGTCCCCTGACCTGACCTGAGCTCACTTGCCCTCCCCTTCCTGAGTCCTTCCAATGTCATTTCCTCCCTAGAACCTACCTGTGGTGCTTCTGTGTGCATCAGTCATTCTAGAATATTTACATTTGGTAAAAAGCAGCCTTTGTTCTGAGAGACTTCATTCTAGCCCCAATATTCTACACATTCACCAATCTTTTGTGTTAAAGACAATAAAACAGAGCTTTGAAAATACTCAATTATCCCCTATTTAAAGATAACCCCACTTAGCAAGTGCTGGCCGTCCTTGCACTCAGCCTTCTCAATGCGATGTCTGTGTGTCGGGGTCCCCTGCTGCTCACACGCACACTGGCTCTGACACTGTGACAGCACGTCATGGGGGCAGCAGGTGGCAGCACTGACCATCTCCAACCCAGCTGTGCCGGAGGTTCCAGCAGGGGAGACGGTGGGAGGCCAACACCCAAGTTGTTCCTTGGGATGATACTTGGCGCTGTGTATTGATTGTGTTTGCTACGTAACTAAAGCATTTCTTTCCTTCTTTCTTTTGATAACTGGTCTCTGTTACCAAAGCTGGAGTGTAGTGGCACGATCTCTGCTCACCGGAACCTGTGCCTCCTGGGATCTAGTGATCCTCCCCAGTCAGCCTCCCAGGAAGCTGGGACCACGGGTGGGCCACCACGCCGAGGTAGCTTTTTGTATTTTTAGTAGGTACGAGGTTCCACCACTCTGCCTCCCCTCATCTCCACTCCTGATCTCAAGTGATCCACTTGCCTCGACCTCCCAAACTACTAGGATTACAGGCGTGAGCCACTGTTCCTGGTCAACTGGAGCGTTTCTAAGGTTTGTGATACTCATGTTATTAAATACAATAGAGCATGTTCCTGAGTATTCCCTGCTTTTGACCATGAGCTGAGAAATGACCCCACCACTACTGCCAAAAGCCTGTGAGCTGGCTCTGTGTGTTTCACACTAATGACCACACCAAAGTCCAGTGTAAAATGTACCTACTGCAACCCTGGGTTAGGCAGCCTTTGAGACCTGCCTACAATGACAGTGTTGGGACCTCTCTAGACTCTCATCCTTCCACATGCACACACAGATGCCGGAACTCCCTGGACTAATGGTGAGTTATACCAGGGCTGGCTGGTGAATGCACAATAGTCACCCACTGCACCAATCCTCCTCCCATTGCTGAGTTCACATTCGCCTCTTCCATTTAGGAGATTGAGAGCTTGGGAAATTCATCTCTGCACCGTCTCTATCTGAGGATGAGGATATAAAATTGACCTTCAGGTACAGCTGTGGGGGAGGATGAATGCGTTATTTTATGTGAAGTGTGCAGTGGTGATGCAGCTTCTTAGAAACATTGCTCCTTGGGTTGTGCTCTGAATGGGGAACATGCTTTCTGGGGAAACGCCCACACACTCCCAAAGACATTCCCAATCACTCCACATGACTCTCTCCTCCGTACCTCCCCACCCTGATGCACAACACACTATTCCATCTACATGACAATCCTGCCTCCCCAGACTCGAGTGGACGGTCACAGTTCTTTACTGGACTCAGTGTTTTTTATACCAAACTGTCCAAATCTCATTTCTGTCAGGAAGTTCAAACCAAAGTGGCTCTCCAGCAAAAGCAGACTAGGAAGTGCCACCTTTTGCAACCCTGAAGATCTTTCCTTAGAAAGGACTGATTCCAGCACACACACCTTTCTCCTCGGCCTGTTCCTCTGCCTGCATTGAGAGAAAGAAAAACATGAGCTTCAGACCATCCGAGTCCCGAGCGCGCAGGTCTTTCTTCACTTGGTGACATTAGGAAACCAGATGGAAAACAGTGCTCAAATCAAAGGAACACAGAAGAAGAACAGGACAAACTGACTCATGCTAAAGTTTCTCCCGGAGGACGTGTCCTCTAACTCCGTGCTGCTTGGCGATTCAGTGATTTTCCCCAAGGAAAGAATGAAGCTGCTGAGAAGAAAGCTCACTGCCGCTCAGGGCGTGGCTGACGCTGTCATTTTCTCCCGCCGTCTTAAATCAACCCTCAATGGGGAACAGACTCACTCAGAACTCCCCCCACCAACGACACTGTGTAAGTCACCTATGAGATATAGGGTCAGATTCTTATGTCTTATTTTAACTCAAGAAGATAAAGCTAAGAAAGTAACTTTTTCCCAGAGAAAACCAGGTGGCCTGACCTGCACTTTTCGGGTGGCATCTTCATCTCTGGTTTTCCTGCGGAGTTTCTTCGAGAGAGAATATCTTGCCACTAGGAGGACACAGTGACCGTCAGCAAGTGGAGGACAGGAGCAGGGAAGACAGGCTTTCCAGCCCCGACTGCCTGATCCATGTGAAACAGCCCACCTTGAATAGGGCACCGCACCCAGGGCAGGCTGTGTGTCCCTGCAGCCTCTCAGGGCTCCCGCCTCCTCATCTGACCCGAGCTCACTTGCCCTCCCTTCCTGCGTCCTTCCAACATCATTTCCTCCCCAGAATCCACCTGTGGTGCTCCTGTGACTATCATCCCTCCTAGAGGTTTTCTACTTGATACGAAGCAGCCTTTCTTTACAGAGAAGATTTAATTCCAACCAAAACCTTCTATTTTTTCACTACCCATTTGTTTTAAGGACAATGAAACAAAGCTTTGAAAATACTGTTTTCTTCCCATTTAAAGATAACTCCTATTTAGCACGTGCTATCTGTCCTATACTCTCTCTTTTCCATACGTGTGTGTGTCCGTGGAGTCTGTTGCTGCTCACACTTACACTGGCTTTGACACTGGGACAGCCTGTCATGCGGGCAGCATGTGGGGGCGCTGACCCTCTCTAACCCAGCTGTTGGAGATTCCAGCAGGGAAGAGGGGGCATCAGGCTGACACCCAAGTTGTTTTTGACACCACATTGGGCGCTACTTCTTGGGTGTGTGTGTCACTAAGCTGGAGCATTTCTAAGGCTCGTGGTCATCATGATTTTGGTTTGTTTTTTTTGTGACAGGATCTCACTCTGTTTCGCAGATGGGATGCAGTTGCACAATCATCGCTCACTAAAGATCAACCTGTCCAGCCAAAGCAATCTTCCGGCCTCAGCCTCCTGAGAAACTGGGACTACAGGAGCACGTCACCACGCCCAGCTAATTTTTGTATTTTGTGTAGAGATGTGGTTTTACTATGTTGCCCAGGCTGATCTGAAACTCCTGGGCTCAAGTGATCCTCCTGCCTCAACCTCTCAAAGTGCTGGGATTACAGGCATGAGCCTCCCCATTGGATCCAATCATATCTTTAAATACAATGGGACATATCCCTGATTATTCTCTGCTTTTGAACAGCAGCTGAGAACTGACACCACCACTGCAGCCAGAAGCCTGTGACTCCCCTATGTG
>NW_012103876.1:228829-231903 GCF_000951045.1 Mandrillus leucophaeus
GGACTCTCTCCTCCATACCTCTCCACCCCGATGCGCCCTATTCCTATTTAAATGACATCACTGCTTCTGGAAACTACCGTGGATGGCCACAGTTGTTGACTCAACTCTTCATTTTTTTACACCAAACCACCCAAACCTCATTTCCAGCAGGAAGCTCAAACCAGGGTGGCTCTCCAGCAAAAGCAGGGAGGAAAGTGTCACCTTTCTCAAAGCTAAGATTTTTTCTTATCAAATGGGAGATCCCAGAGTACGTACTGTATTCCTGAATCGCTGAGAATGTCTGCAGAGAGAAAGGAAAACACTGTGAGGGTCAGACCATGCTGTGTCCTGTGTTCTTGGGTCTTTTCTTCACTTGGTGGCATTAGAAAACCGTTTGGGAGGCCGGGTGCAGTGGCTCACACCTGTAATCCCAGCACTTTGGGAGGCCGAGACGGGCAGATCACAAGGTCAGGAGATCGAGACATCCTGGCTAACACGGTGAAAACCTGTCTCTACTAAAAAAATACAAAAACCTAGCCGGGCGAGGTGGCGGGCACCTGTAGTCCCAGCTACTCGGGAGGCTGAGGCAGGAGAATGGCGTGAACCCAGGAGGCAAAGCTTGCAGAGTGGTGAGATCGCGCCACTGCACTCCAGCCTGGGCGACAGAGTGAGAATCCGTCTCAGAAAAAAAAAAAGAAAGAAAGAAAACCAGTTGGGAGATAGTGCTCGAGTCAATGGCCCCAAAATAAAGCCTAGAAGACACTTGTGGAAATGAGTAAGAGTACTGCATGAGATTTCCAAAATGATTTTTGGTTGCAAAGTCACCGCTATTTTCAAGAATGCATTTCTCCTGAGGAAAATGCTCTCTGCCATGCAGGGTATCACTAACGCTGTCATCTATGAGTGCCGTCTGGAACAAGTTCCAAGTTGGAAATGAATGGGCTCTCACATACCTCTGCCCACCAAGAAATTCTGTGGCTCATCTGTAAAGTACGTGGTAAGATTTACATATCTTAATTCAGAGAAAATAGAAAGAAACCAAAATAAATGAAATTCGCATCTCAGACAAAGAAAGAAGACTTTACCGAGTGTGCTGCCCGGATCAGGTCCCAGGAAGTCACCGAGGGCCACTGCCACTCCTGGTGGTAGTCTAGGAAACAGAGTCACTGTCAGCCGTGGGAGCTGCTGAAGGACCTCTGGCAGCCTTGGGTGCTGGGCACACAGGGCTGGCGTGTGTGGAGGAGGTGGGCGAGAGCACGGGCTGAGCTGCTGCTGGGCCACCCTCCTTAGTGGTGAAGGAGGCAAAGGACACCCTCAGGAGAGCCCTGGCAGACAGACTCTCGGGTCTGTGGCTAAGCCACCCTCATCACTGTGAAGTAGGCAGTGTTCACACAGGCAGCACACAAATGCAGGAGACATCACTCCAGGACAGGGTCTCATCACAGAAAGAGGCCTGGTAAATATCCTTTATTTTTAAAAAAGGCACTATGTTTAACATTCCTGAATCTACATATGCTCCTTCTGCACTTATCATCTCTATTATTGGATTTTAAAGCGTTATTGTGGTGAAAAATACACAATATGTGTTATTTTCATTATTAAGTGCAGACTTCAGGGCGTTAGTTCTATTCACAATGCTGTATAGATAACTAAAAACAGGCCAGGTGCGGTGGCTCACACCTGTAATCCCAGCACTTTGGGAGGCTGAGGTGCATGGATCACCTGAGGTCAGGAGTTTAAGACAAGCCTGACCAATATGGTGAATCTCCATCCCTAATAAAAATACAAAAATTAGCCAGGCATGGTGGTGGGCACCTGTAGTCGCAGCTTCTAGGAGGCTGAGACAGGAGAATCACTTGAACCTGGGAGGTGGAGGTCGCAGTGAGCCAAGATCGCACTACTGCACTCCAGCCTTGGCAACAGAGCAAGACTTTGTCTTAAACAAACGAACCAACAAAACTAAAAACCATCTTAATTCAGTTTTCTTACCTTCCACCTTAGGAAGCTAGAGAAAAAAACTATAGTATAATGTAAACCAGACATAAAAATAGAACAAAAAATTATTTGCAGAAATCTTTATAATAGATATGATAAAATAAACAAAACCAAGGGCTGCTTCATAGGGAAGATAAATAGATTTAATCAACCTCCAGCTAACCAACAAGAAAAGCTAGGAGACACAATTTACAAATAATATAAATACAAGGAAGAATCATTCCTGCTGATCCCATTAATATCAAGCAGATAATAAAAGAATACTTAGAATAACTCTATGCTCACAAATTTGACAACTTAGGTAAAAATAACAAATTCCTTCAAAGGCAGAAACTATATCATAAGTACCCAAAGGAGACTCAGATAATCTGAGTAGGCTTATATCTATTATAGAAATTGAATCAATAAGAACTTTTTAAGAAATGCACAGGTGATTTTACTGAATTCTACCTGATTCTTACAAGGGAAAACATAGTCTTACTATATAAACAACTGACTAAAATTCTAAACATTTACCCAGCTACATTTTAAAATTACGCCCATTGCAAAATCTGCATGAGAATGAGGGCAGCTATATTCATAACCGCCTGAACTGGAAGCAGCTAAGATACTCCTCAGGCGGTGAGTGCACCAACCCACATTGTTACATGAACCCAGTGGAATATGATTCATTGATTAAAAATTAGTAAGCAGTTAAGCTACAAAAAGATATGAAAAATCTTGCATGTTGGACAGGCGCAGTGGCTCACGCCTGTAATCCCAGCACTTGGGATTACAGGCGTGTAGATCACGAGGTCAGGAGTTCAAGAGCAGCCTGGCCAAGATGGTGAAACCCCATCTCTACTAAAAATACAAAAACTAGCCGCGTGTGGTGGAGGATGCTTGTAATCCCACCTACTCGGGGGGCCGTGGCAGAGAATTGCTTGAATCCATGAGGCAGAGGTTGCAGTGAGCCGAGATCACGCCACTGCACTCCAGCATGGGTGACAGATTGAGACTCTGTCTCGAAAGAAAGAAAGAAAGAAAGAAAGAAAGAAAGAAAGAAAGAAAGAAAGAAAGAAAGAAAGAAAGAAAGAAAGAAAGAAAGAAAGAAAGAAAGA
>NW_012103876.1:232138-234457 GCF_000951045.1 Mandrillus leucophaeus
TTCATTAAGAAGAAGATATCACTATTGCTTCAGCCACTATAACAAATGCACCACATTCATGTAAGATGTGATCACAAAAAAGATACTGAGGGGTGAGAGTATATGCGAACTTTCTGTAGTATTTCCATTTTCATGTTAATTTACAAGTTTCACATGATGTCCATTTGTTTGAAAAGGCAGCAACATTTTATCAGGAAGAGTTCCATTTTAGCTAATGTCTAACAATCAGCTAAATATCTAAACCTTGCATTGAGATGTTCTTTACTATTAAAAGTGAACCAAGCTTGAAGCGGAAATACATCTTCCGCATTTGCAGGACTAGTGATTGACTAGTGCTACGCTAGTCAATTTGCACACATGAAATAAAGAAGATACAGTGTAGCAATGTCAGAGTGGTCTGAAGTGTGGGACACTGAAGAATCTGGAATCCTTATGCCTGCAAGGGTAACTGAATTTCCACGGTACCTGTATATAGCTGCCCTTCAGGGGGCAAATCAGGATCACGGCGCATATGCGCTCTAAATCTGTGCGTGGATTCCGGTTCATCGGGGCAACAACCTGGGAAATGTATGAAAATAAAGACAGCTGTTGACATCTTGCTGCAGAAGACCATAGAGAAATGAGGAATCGTTTATTCACAGTTCAACTCATTTTGTGTGTTCCCCGAGAACACTGTGCAGCCAGCGAGCGGCGCTTTTTTTTCTAAATAGGAAATGGGTTAAATTAGGGGTCCCCAACCCCTGGGCCATCGATAGTGTGTGGCCTGTTAGGAACCGGGCTGCACAGCAGGGGGCGAGCAGCCGTCTGGGAGCAAAGCTGCATCTGTATTTACAGCCGCTCCCCATCACTGGCATCAGCGCCTGAGCGCCACCTCCTGTCAGATTAGCCACCGCGTTGGATTCTCATAGAAGCGCAAACCCTACTGTGAGCTGCACAGGCCGCGGATCCAGGCTGCACGCGCTTTATGAGAATCTAATGCCCGATGATGGGTCACTGTCTCCCATCACCCCCACATGGGACTGTCTAGTTGCAGGAGAACAAGCTCAGGGCTCCCATTGATTCTACATTATGGTGAGTTGCAGAATTACTTCATTAATTATTACAATGTAATAATAATAAAGTGCACAATAAATGTGCCAGAATCATCCTGAAAGCATCCTTCCACCCCACTCTCGTCCTCTGAAAAATCATCTTCCGTGAAACTGGTCCCTGGTGTCAAAAAGGCTGGGGACCACTGGGTTCAACGTTTGATCCATTGTCCACTGTCACCATCTGCAGAGATAAGCCTCCTGAATCTGAGTTGGGCGTTAGGAAGAATTTGCACTGTTGATTGCACTTAAAACGGTGCAGACCGATTGCGTAGGCAAATCCCTGTACTGAGATAAGGCAAGGTAGAAAGGCGGCAGATGGGAGTGACCAAGAGCACGGGGAACTGGTGCACGAAGGTCTGGGCTCAAGTCCTTATTTGGAAGTTACATGAACTGAGAAGATCTATAGACCCTTCTGTGCCTCAGTTCCGTCTTCTGAGTAAGGAAATGTTCATAATGGCCTATGTTGTGTCCTAAGGCTAAAAGTAATTAAACAGAGGTAAAGTCTGAATAAACTAGGTGCTTCTTGAGTGCCACAAAGTGTTCAATCATTACATGTCTGAAGGAATAGGCCAGGCCTCTGACAGTGGTTAATATAGAGAAGGCACTTGAGGGGCTCCAGGGCAGTAGAGGATGAAATTTCCTTTCTCCTTCATGTGGGCCCGACGCTTCAGAGCTCATGAGAGTTTCTGTTCTTTCCTGTGATGCCCACATCAGCCTGGAGGGATGGGCGGGGCAGGGGCTGCCACCCAGAGTTGACAGCTCAGGGAAGTGAAATGAGGGATTTGAAGCAAGTTGCCCAGAGTCACAGCACTCAGGAGTGATGGATCTGGGACAAGAATGTAGATGGTTTTCTGGGGACAGAGGTCCCTGAACCCCTGAGGCCTCTAAAGCATGGCCTGGACCCTGAACCAGGAGCTCTTTCCACTGCTTTTCTCAACCCTCCTGCCCCAGGTCTCTTCAGGAAGGTGGATGCCTGGAGGTGGCTAAGTCCAGAGAAGAGCTCAAATCATTCAAACAAAGCAAAACTTCTGTCTCTAGATTTTCATTCTTCACTTAAAATATGGCACTTGCCTGCAAACAAAGCCTCTCTGATGAACAAATTCAAATGTCTGGCCATCGTTCCCCAGCAGCTTCACACTGCCAGCTGCCTGGTGGTGAGCACCCCCATGACCGTGACCACCCCAAGGGACCAACGGTCTGCTTGGTCCCCAAGATGGCTCGGAACTCA
>NW_012103876.1:238727-240540 GCF_000951045.1 Mandrillus leucophaeus
TTAAGATTTTCACGTCTCAATGTAGAAGACTTCGGCCTGTCATCTGCCTTTCACGGAGCGTCTCACACTGTAGTTGGTACCGAGACCTCCTGACATGACGAAGGAAATGCTGCTGCGTTTCTTCTGGGTCTGTTCTATGGAAGTGTGTACAAAATTGGCCTTGGAAACAGAACATTTTTCTAAACAGAGGAAAATAGGCCAAAAGCTTGATGGAATCAAAAATGCAAACTGAGTCATAAAACTCTAAAACCAATTTGTAAACCTGTAGACAAACTGGAGCTGGGGAAAAAATAAATAAATCAGGAAGACATTTTACGTGCAAGTGGCCCGTGTGAAGAAGCTGCAGTGAGAAGACGGACGTGAGCCTACCTTCACCACAGCAGCAGAGGCTGCCTCCCATTCTGGTGAGTGGTCCAGCCGGCAGTTCAAACCCAGCGGCAGTTGGGGTGGAGACAGGATACGCATCATCACATGACCTCAGCGACAGGTCATCAGAGAATGTTCAGATGAACACAGGAACACGCGCCACACTCTGGGGTCCAACTGCCGCCCTCCAGACCAGCGCACTTTCACAGGACAAGGGGCCACTCAGAGTCCATGCTTCATTTCAAAATCTGAATCCCACACCCACAGTACTATTCCCTGTGTATGAGATAAACGTTAAATGAGGAAAAAAGACCCGCCTTCCAAATATATTCGATAGTGAAAATTTCAGGGTGAAGAGGGTCAAAACACATTCAGAATAAAATGAGGTTCCTTCCTGGATTTGAAAGACTATCCCCACCCATTTTACTATTCCTGAGTCATCAGTAATTTCTGTATTCGGCAATTTTAAATTTGTTCCAGATGAAAGCGTAAAATGCCTTAGTATAAAGTCATTTTTTTTTTTTTTCCGAGACAAGAGTCGTTCTGTCATCCAGCGGTGCTGGAGTCCAGTGGTGCGATCTTGGCTCACTGCAACCTCCGCCTCCCGGATTCAAGCGATTCTCCTGCCTCAGCCTCCCTAGTAGCTGGAACTACAGGCATGCACGACCACGCTCGGCTAATGTTTGTATGTTTAGTAGAGATGGGTTTGAAGTGTTGGCCAGGCTGGTCTTGAACTCCTGACCTCAGGGGACCCACCAACCTTGGCCTCCCAAAGTGCTGGGATTACAGGAGTGAGCCACTGTGCCTGGTCTAAATTTAATTTTTAAAAGTCAATCTCTAAAAATATAACTCATAGTAATTGTATAAACTCTCTTATCAGCTATCTATATTATCTACTGTTTTTCTCTGTATGCAACTAAGTTGCATACTTACTGATTTCTGAATCTCTTTGAGTTCTTGAGAGATTTGGTGTGAATGTATACATGAAAGACTGGCTATTGACTCAGAGATGAACAAAAAAGAAGCATTATATGTTCAACAATGTATTGTCTGGAAATACATAAAGGATGATTTTCTAAATGGAGAGTTCTGATAACCTCAAACTCCAGGATTAAATGTGTTTGGCTCATCAATCAACACAGAAGGAGGGGGAGTTGGGGCAGGAGCTCTACGCTGGACAGGCTGGCTGAATAGAAACCTTCCACAGGTTACGGGGGAGCTGTGAACATTCGTGAGGATGGTCCTGATGCATGCATACCAAACAAACATACATGCAACATACGACCCATGTTCACTATGGGGTGGAGACCTAGTATCTAAATGTATTACAATTAGGCCCTATACCTCAAAAGGTCTTCAGGACACAAAGGCACACAAGTGCACAGCCTCTGTAAACCGGCCAAGTGCACAGCCTCTGTAAACCGGCCAGAGCCAGCCCGTGGCGGGT
>NW_012103876.1:241410-244244 GCF_000951045.1 Mandrillus leucophaeus
GGACAACAGTCACCATCGTGGCAGTGCATTCTCAGTTCCAGACTTAAATTCCTTCTTCCCAACATGTGGAGTGGGGGACCCAGTGTGGGGTGCAGGGCCTCTGCAGACCCCTCTCCTCCTGGACCCCCAGCCAGGACGAGTGGCCTGGAGGAGCAGTGGGAGGAGGAGCAGAGATGGGAGCCAGCCCTGGCCTCGGAGGCGCCACCATCCCTGCACACACAGGCACAGCCCTCTCTTCCTCAAGGCTCTTCCTCCAGCACCCGGCCTGAGCCACCCACTGGAGAACACGGACATCCCTCCCCTATTCTGTGCAGGGAAACGGAGGCCCAGCACTCGCCTCTTACACTCATGGTGAAATTGTGACCAGGACCCAAGTCTCCTGACACTCCTAAAACGACATGCAGCCCTCTGCCGTGGGTGGGGAAGGGGTCCAGGCACAGTTGAGGTTTGGGGGAAGGAGGTCTTCTGACAATGTTCCCAGGGTTCCCGAGGATGGTGGTGACTCTGCCCACAGGAGAAATCAGATGATCCCACGCCCTCCTCAAAACAGACCTGGGGCTCAGGCACTGATGAAGACGCCTCTGGATGAAGCTGCTTGATGGTTTGGGCAGAGAAATGCTTAAACTCAGGACACTAAAAATGGGACAGGCTGTTGGGTTTTCCAGATGTAGACAATGGGCAGAGGGCTCAAAGAGATGCCATTCCAGTGAGATGCAACTGGCCAGCAAGCCCAGGAAAAGATGCCTGGCAGCACTGTCACCAGGGAAAGGCAAGCCAGAGCCACAGTGAGATGGCACTGTGCACCCACTGGATGGCCAGAGTTAGACCAGTGGTCTGAAGACTGAGCGAGGAAAGATTTGAGCCCTTCCTGGGTCACGACTTTTCAAAGCTCTGTGGGGCATCCTGTGTGTAACCTGCCAGAGGAGTCTCCTGCAGATGACCTGGGGGCTGCCCACCGGTGCTGGGTCCCACAGCCAAGGATGGCCCCTCACCATGGCAGAGCACCGTGCCCACATCCCCAAGCACCTGTGAGCCCCATTTCCCCAGGTGAGGAGGGCCGGGCCCAGAGCCCCACTGGGCTCAGTGTCAGGCTGGAATGGGCTTCCCGGGGTGCAGCAGACACCCCACAGGCCATGGTGGAGGAGCAGAAGAGGGAGCAGACCAGGACGACACCCCTGGTCCACTCAGGACCAGCCCCTGTCTGCCAGGTCTGTGCCGGCTTCAGTGGCAACAAAAGTGTGAGGAAGAAACGCAGTGAGCCCTCTCCCCCCCTCGCCCACCCCAGCTCATGCTGCACCCCCAGCTCACCACCCTCGGGTCTTGGCACCCGGAGTGCACACCTCCCCCAGTATCCCCCAGGTCATCACTTAAATTCTAGGAAACTACATTTTTTCTCTTTCAGGAACACAAGGATGAGAATTTTCTAGAGTCATGGAGACACAGGAGGGACCTGGAAGTGACTGGGATGGCCCCTGTCCTGCCTCCCCTGCCCCCTGCCCAGGGCCACACCACCCCTCAGGTGCTTCCCTGGAACTCCGGGCTCTGCAGAACGCAGACATCAGCAGTCCAGGGCACCGAGGAGCCCAGGGCCAGGACCGGAAGCACCACTGCCAGCACCCAAATCTGGGAAGTGGCTCTGGTGCCCCAGGACCTGGGCCTGCAGGGCCGCAGACATCTCCCCTGAGCTGGCCCCAGTTCCTCTGGGATCACTGGTGTCAAGGAGGAAAGCTTGCACCAGGTGGGTGCACACCTGTCCAGGTGCACAGGAGACCTGTGGTGGTGACTGGGCTGCTGTAATTTGTGGAGCCACCCATGAGGCAAAAGCCAACAGAGATGTTTGCTCAGGGCTAAACACCAATCCCTCCAGGACCCAGGTGAGCCTGAGCTGCGGCCCTCAAGGTCCTGCCTGCACCGTGTCCCTCCCTGGGCTCTTTAGGGGGCAGGAGCCAAGCAGAATGGAGCTTCAGGAACAAGGACACCTCACCGCCTGCTCTTGCCCAACCCCTGCCTTGCTGAGGGTCTCAGAGGGGACGGCTCAGGGATCCACAGGCCTCATGGCCTTCAGGCTCAGGGGCAGAGGGCAGTGGGTTCCCTGAGGCCTCCAGATCACACAGCTGTGAGGCCAGAGTTCCATGGAGGCCCAGGGATCATCTCAGAGCCATCCACAGGCCTAGGCCTGACCTTAGAGCTCCAGGAGGGAGGCCAAGGCTGGGAGAAAGGGCAGGACCACAGGGGCTGCCGAGTGTCCTTGAGCCTGGGTCAGGAGAGGGCCTGTCTTCCGAGGTCCCCTGGGGAAAGTGGAGCCCGCCTCAGGGGCACAGCATCACCTCCCTCAACCCCAAGCCTGGCTGCCTTTCTGATGGGGGAGCCAGGTGGGCTCTGGGAGGCCGAGAACCTTCTCACCCCTCCCAGCCCCAAAGGGTGCAGTTCCTGCATCATGGCCCCCAGGGGACTCCTGACCGCAACCTCTCCGAGCCACACTGACCTGCAGCCTCCCAGGGGCCGAAGATCCCCACCCCATGGAGCATGGAAGGCGGCCCTGGCAGACCCAGGTGCAGACAGGCACCAACCCCGCTGCCGGCCGGCGCCTGCTCCTGCAGGAGACCTGCCATGGCCCCTGCCTGGGGCCAATGTTCTCCGAGCTGAGGCCGGGTGGCCTACGACGCTCAGCCCGCTGCCATCACAAGGAGAAAGGCGCTTCTCAGGGCGCTGTGTGCACAGGGCCACCTTCGCGCTTCGCAGCGGCAGCAGCACCGGACGTCGCCTACACCATCGCCCTTGCGCACCAGGATCGCTGCAGAAAGGACGGTGGCTCTGGCCGGCGGGTCTCAGGG
>NW_012103876.1:244784-246405 GCF_000951045.1 Mandrillus leucophaeus
TAGGAGTCTCCTGCCTCAGAGTCCCAAGTAGATGTGATTACAGGCACCCGTCACCATGCCCAACTAATTTTTTTTGTATTTATAATAGAGACGGGGTTTCATCAGGTTAGCCAGGCTAGTCTCCAAGTCCTGACCTCAGGTGATCCACCTGCCTCGCCCTTCCAAAGTGCTGGGACTACAGGGGTGAGTTACCGTGCCTGGCCTCAGTTGCAGAATTTCTTTTGAATTCCTTTTTTTATGTGTATGTAAAGGTTACAGAATGGTGGATTTTATGATGGTTTAAAAATCGTGATATCCAGGTTATAGAAATGTTTGCTCTCACAAAAAGAATGAAGGAGAAACAAAAACTTTTTGAGGGCCGGGCACGGTGGCTCACACATGTAATCTCAGCACTTTGAGAGGCCAAGGCAGGAGGATCGCTTGAGCCCAGGAATTTGAGACCAGCCTGGGTGACATAGTGAGACCTTGACTTTACCAAAAAATTAAAAATTAGCTGAGTGTGGTAGCACGCTCCTGTAGTCCCAGCTACCTGTGAGGCTGAGGTGCGATCCCTTGAGCTTGAGAGGTCGAGGCTGCAGTGAACCGTGTTTGACCACTGCACTGCAGCCTGAGTGACAGTGCAAGACCCCGTTTCAAAACAAAAAACAAAAAACTTTCTCAGACAAGCAAAAAAATGAGAGTTATTGCCAACCGATCTGCCCTACAACAAATGTTAAAAGCAGCTGTTAAGGGAGAAAGGAAGAGATGTAGGTTAGAAACTCAGATCCACATAAAGAAAGGAAGCATCAGGAAAGGAGTACATGAAGGCAATAGAAAATCTTTTATATTTCCTATTCTTAGTTGATATCGTAGGTAACTGCCTGGTTAAAGTAATAATAGCAACATTGTGTTGGGGTCCATAGTAAAGGACAGGTGAAATCAAGAATAGCACTCTTACAAGAGTGAGGAGAGAGGAACTGGGAATACTCTGCTAGAAGACACTGGCACTGCCCATGAAGCGGTAAAGTGCAATTTGAAAGTGGATGTAGATTAATTGCAAATCTGTACTGTGAACTCTAGGTCAACGAATTAAAATGTTTTGAAAGAAGTATGATTACAATGCTAGAAAGTAAAAATAGAATCATGTAAAATTCTCAATTAAATGAGAGAAGACAGAAAAATAAGGGAAGGTAAGAAAAACAAGGACAAGTGCACCTGCTAGAAAACAGCTGCAGACATTGTAGATAGTAATCCAACTATCTCAATAATCATTTTAAATGTGAATGGTGCTAAATATACCAACTAAAACACAAAGACTGTCAGTAGATTAAAAAAACAAGACCCGGCCGGGCGCAGTGGCTCACGTCTGTAATCCCAGCACTTTGGGAGGCTGAGGCGGGCGGATCACGAGGTCAGAAGATCGAGACCATCCTGGCTAACACGGTGAAACCACGTCTGTACTAAAAATGCAAAAAACTGAGCCGGGCGTGGTGGCGGGCGCCTGTAGTCCCAGCTACTCGGGAGGCTGAGACAGGAGAATGGCGTGAACTCCAGAGGGGGCAGAGCTTGCAGTGAGCTGAGATCGCTCCACTGCACTCCAGCCTGGGTGACAGAGCGAGACTCCGTCTCAAAAAAAAAAAAA
>NW_012103876.1:247070-251024 GCF_000951045.1 Mandrillus leucophaeus
AAAAAAAAAAAAAAAGAAGTGAAGGGAATACTTCCTAACTCATTTCAGGAAGTTAGCATTTCCTATCAAAATTAGATAAAAACTTTGGAAGAAAGGAAAACTACAGACCAATACCTCTCATGAACATAGATCAGTAGTCTCCAACCTTTTTGGCAACAGGGACCAGTTTCATGGAAGATAATTTTTCCATGGGACATGGTGGGTGGGGCAGATGGTTTCCGGGTGAAACTGTTGCACCTCAGATCATCAGGCATTAATAAGATTCTCATAAGGAGCTTGCAACCTAGATCCCTCATATATGCTGTTCGCAATAGGGTTCACACTCCTATGAGAATCTAATGCTGTCGCTGATCTGACTAGAGGCAGAGCTCAGGTGGCAATGCTGGCTCACCTGCCACTCACCTCCTGCTATGTGGCCTGATACTGACCGTTACTGGTCCCAGGCCTGGGGGTTGGGGATCCCTGATATAGACGCAACCATTAGCAAAATATTAGCAAATTGAATTTATGAATAAATGTGAATCTGTGAATACACCACAATTTAACAGGATTTATTTCATATGTGCAAAATAGGTTCAACATTTAAAAAACCAATCTGGCTGGGTGTTGTGGCTCACGCCTGTAATTTTAACACTTTAGGGGGCCAAGATGGGCAGATCACCTGAGGTCAGGAGTTCGAGACCAGCCTGGCCAAAATGGCGAAACCCTGTCTCCACTAAAAATACAAAAATTAGCTGGGCATGGCAGTGCACGCCTATAGTCCCATATACTCAGGAGGCTGAGGCAGAAGAATCGCTTGAACCTGGGAGGCAGAGGTTGCAGTGAGCCGAGATTGTGCCACTGCACTCCAGCCTGTGTGACAGAGCGAGACTTCATCTCAAAACAAACAAACAAACAAAAAAATGTAATCTGTGCCATCAGCAGGCTTAAGAAAAACTAGGCTGCATGTGGTGGCTCATACCTGTAATCCAAGCACTTTGGGATGCCAAAGCGGGAGGATCACATGAAGATGCTGGGATTCAGAAAGAGAGATGGAGGGAGAGACAGAGAGAGACTGAGAGGTTCATTGTAAGGAATTGGCTCATACGATTATAAAGGCCAGCAAATCCCAAGGTCTGCAGGGTGAGTTGGCAGGGTGGAGACCCAGGGGAGCCAATGGAAGCCAACTTCAGTTCAAGTCTGAAGGCTGGCAAGCTCGGACCCAGAAAACGCCAATGTTTTAGTTTAAATCCAAAGGCAGGAAAAAAGCCTTTTTGTTCTATTGAGGCCTTGCATTGATTGCTGGAGGCTGCTCCCATGATGAAGGGCAATCTGCCTTACTCAGTTTACTGAGTTAGATGTTAATCTCATCCAAAACACCCTCATGGAAACACCTAGAATAGTGTTCAATTAAATGTCTGGGCACCCTGTGGCTCAGTCAAGTTGCCATAAAATTAACCAGCAAACCTGGGAATCCCGAGCCCCAGGCTCTGTCAGGGCGCTGGTGACTCCAGCGAGGGAAGGGCCCTTCACCTGCTCACCTCTGTGGCCTTTACACATTTTTTGTTTTCTTTTGTTTTTGGTTTGTTTTGTTTGAGACAAAGTCTTGCTCTGTTGCCCAGGCTGGAGTGCAGTGGTACAATTTTGGCTCACTGCAACCTCCATCTCCCAGGCTCAAGCAATTCTCCCTGCCTCAGCCTTCCAAGTAGTTGGGATTACAGGTGCCTGCCACCATGCCCGGCTAATTTTTATATTTTTTAGTAGAGACCAGGTATCACCAAGTTGGCCAGGCTGGTCTTGAACTCCTGACCTCAGGTGATCCGCCCACCTCAGCCTCCCAAAGTGCTGAGATGACAGGCGTGAGCCACTGTGCCCAGCCGCCCTTACACTTTTGACCGGCCATCTTACTTCCATGAGCCGACTGTTAAACTGCAAAAACTCTCTGCACTCACTCACTATGTGGCCATGATTGCCCATGCTAAACTCCTCCTACCACAGTCCTTGATTGGCAGTGGCCCACCTGTATTTCACTGAGGCCACACCTCCTGCTGTTGACTCAGAGCGACTCCTCATCAGAGCGGCTCCGGCTCCTTTGTTGGCAGGGCAGGATAGGATGCTGTTACCCAAACAACACCTGCTTTTTTTTTTTTTTTTTTTTTGAGATGGAGTCTCGCTCTGTAGCCTGGCTGGAGTACAGTGGCGCGATCTCGACTCACTGCAAGCTCCGCCTCCCGGGTTCAAGTGATTCTCTTGCCTCAGCCTCCCGAGTAGCTGAGACTATAGACGCCTGCCACCACGCCAGGTTAATTTTTTGTATTTTTAGTAGAGACAGGGTTTCACCATGTTAGCCAGGATGGTCTCGATCTTTTGACCTCATGATCCACCCACTTCGGCCTCCCAAAGTGCTGAGATTACAGGCATGAGCCACCGCGCCTGGCCTACCTACTCTTCCTCTCATTTTATGGTCAGACTTCCACCACAATCTGACAGTTCTCTGGGAATTTGACTTTAGTCTTACAGACCCCACTTATTTCCAATGTTACTTAGAGCAGCACTTCCCTCCTTAACTTCCTTCTGTGAAGTTATTTCATACATTTCTAATACAGACAGATTCTCTTGTCATAGTCTACGTTCCTTCCTGGGATCCTCTGACCTCCTAAATAATAATAATAATTATTATTATTATTGTTGTTGTTGTTGTTGTTGTTGTTGTTTTGAGATGGAGTCTTGTTCTCTGTTGCCAGGCTGCAGTGCAGTGGTGCGATCATGGTTCACTGCGACCTCTGCCTCCCAGGTTCAAGTGATTCTCCTGCTTCAGCCTCCCGAGTAGCTGAGACTACAGGCACATGCCACCACGCCAAGCTAATTTTTGTATTTTTAGTAGAGACAGGGTTTCACCATGTTGGCCCGGATTGTCTCGATCTCCTAACCTTGTGATCCGCCCACCTTGGCCTCCCAAAGTGTTGGAATTACAGGCATGAGCCACCACACCCAGCCGTAAATTATTTTTTAAAATTTGCATACACAACGGTTCACTCTGTGCTAAAGGGCCTCTGAAGTTTAACAAAAGCATCGTGTCATGTATCCACCATTACAGTATCATACAGAGTAGTTTAATGACCCTAAATTATCCCCTTACCTCACCTATTCAACCTTTCTCCTGTCTCCAAATACCTCTGGAAACCACTGATCTTTTTACTGTCTCTAGTTTTGCCTTTTCCAGAATGTCATATGTAATTAAAATCATATACTACATGGTTTTTCAGACGTGCTTCTTTCACTTAGCAATATATATTTAAGGTTCCTCTATGTCTTTTTGTGTCTTGATGGCTCATTTCTTTTTAGTGTTAAATAATATTCTACTGTAGGAATATACCACAGTTTGCTTATCCCCTCACCTGCTGAAGGACATCTTCGTCACTTCTAGTTTCCAGTGATTATGAATAAAGCTGTTATAAACATTCATGTGCAGATTTTTGTGTGGATATAAGTTTTCAAATCAGCTGGGTAAATATCTAGGCATGAAATTGCTGAAATACGGCCAGACTATATTTAGCTTTGCATGGAACTGCCAAACTTGAAGTGGCTGTACCATTTTGCATTCTCACCAGCAATGGTAAGAATGGTTCCTGTGGTTCCACAGCCTCACCAGCATTTGGTATTATCAGTGTTTGGGGATTTTAGCCATTCTAACAGGTGTGTAGTGTTATTCTACTGTTGTTTTAATTGGTAATTATTTCGTGGCAAGCAATGTTGAACATCTTTTCATATGCTTATCTGCCATCAGTATATTTTCATTGGTGGAGTGTCTATTCAGGTTCTTTCCCCTTTTTTTTATTTGGGATGATTTGTTTTCTTATTGTTGAACTTTAAGATTCTTTGTAGGCCGGGCGCGGTGGCTCAAGCCTGTAATCCCAGCACTTTGGGAGGCCGAGACGGGCGGATCACAAGGTCAGGAGATCGAGACCATCCTGG
>NW_012103876.1:255839-257671 GCF_000951045.1 Mandrillus leucophaeus
CTCAAACTCCTGGCCTCAGGTGATCCGCCCGCCTCAGCCTCCCAAAGTGCTGGCATTACAGATGTGAGCCACCGTGCCTGGCCCACTCTGGGTGTCTTTAAATGGTTAATTTTCCCTTCCCCTGTCAGAGACAGGAGGGGATTTTTCTTGGGTCTTCACCAGAAGTCCACATGCTGACTTTGTCAACATGACCGCTTAAATATTCCTAACCAGTGTGTGGCTCCAGCAGCTGCTTCTCTAGCTAAGGATCCGCCTGCCTCTCCAGATTGTGGAAGACGGTTGGCCCTGCAACCTCATTTCTCTGATGGGTCTAAGATAAGGAGTTGCTTTTCAGTCCGTTGCACTTTATTTCTTGTTGAAAGGATGGGAATGATGACTTACAAGCTGTTTACATGTTGATGCTGGAACCGAAAGTTGTTTTTCTCTTTTTTTGTTTTGTGAAAAACGTTCTCAAGGCATGAGGGCTGAGATGGCAAAAAGGCCATGTGTACATCCATTTGGCCTTTTGGGAAACAGTCTGCAGTGGAGTCGACCCTCCGTGAAGGGAAGGCCTGATGGCGTCTGGTTGATCCCACTAGGGAGGGCTCCTACTGGCTCTGGGGGCTTAGCTGGCCTGCATCCCCAACCCCGCTCCCTTGCCTCATTCTGGCTTCACCATCTCTTCCTTGGACTGGGCTCTCTCCTTCCTCATACTGCACCCTGCAGTCCACCCTGGGTCCCCCAAAGGATCTTTGTTATCCCCCAAAGGATCTATGTTATAGAACACAGGTAAGTGTTCAAAAGTTCTCCCCTGGCCAGGCTCACACCTGTGATTCCAGCACTCTGCGAGGCTGAGGTGGGCAGATTGCAAACATAGTGAAACCATCTCTCTACTAAAAAATACAAAGAATTACCTGGGCCTGGTCCCACATGCCTGCAATCCCAGCTACTCGGGAAGCTAAGGCAGGAGAATCTCGAACCCGGGAGGCAGAGGCTGTGGTGAGCCAAGATCACACCACTGCACTCGAGCCTGGGCAACAGAGTAAGAGAGGCCCTGTCTCAAAAAGAACAACAAAAAAAGTTCTCTAGTGCTTGAAACTCCTCAAAACCCCTGCACCCCTAGAATAAAGTACAAGTTGCTTAGTGTGGCATTCACAGATCCTCATGGCTCACCCCAGCCTTCCCTCTGCTGCCCACCTCCCTACTTCTGCACAGTATTGGGGGTACCAGGAACACCTCAAGCTCCTCCCAGGTCACTGACACACATGCTTGCTCCGGGCTCTCTGCCTTTGCACATGATGGTCCCTTCCCTTTCCTGCTGACAAATTCTCCACCAGCAAGACTTTGCCTCCTCGGGGAAGACTTCTCCAAGCACTCTGTACAGCCCTCATTTACAGTGCCACACTCTGGGTCCCACTAATGCCCTGTCAGTGCTCCTCAGCACCAAGCAGCAGAATCCCTGTCTTCCTTGAGGCAGCGGAGCCTGAGGCACATCCTCTGCACCCCCACCGTGGCCCTGTTTTCCTCCCAGCCCTCCCCATCTGCCCTTTCCAGCAGGGGAGAGGAGGGAGGCCTGCGGGGAAGGAACACCTGCTCACGGGCACCTGCTACACAGGGCGGGGGGAGGAAATCTGGCTCTGAAAGTGGATTCCAGGCGTTCCCAATCCCAGCCCCCCACCCCTTACAGCTCTGGGACCTTGGGCAAACTATTTGCCTGTCTGTGCACTGCCTTCCTGATCTACAGAACCGGTGAATTAGGACCCAGCTCTTAGGCAGGGAGGCCTAAGTGAAACGCAGTGTGAAGAATTTTCTATGTGGTGAATGTTCAACAAGTGATGGTTATTATTATTATT
>NW_012103876.1:263089-264919 GCF_000951045.1 Mandrillus leucophaeus
TAATCCCAGCACTTTGGGAGGCCAAAGCGGTTGGATCACGAGGTCAGGAGATCGAGACCATCCTGGCTAACACGGTGAAACCCTGTCTCAACTAAAAAAAAATAAAAAATTAAAAAATTAAAATTAAAAAAAAATTAGCCAGGCATGGTGGCAGATGCCTGTAGTCCCAGCTACTTGGGAGGCTGAGGCAGAGAACTGCTTGAACCGGGGAGGAAGAGGTTGCAGTGAGCCGAGATCGCACCACTGCACTCCAGCCTAGGCGACGGAGCGAGACTCTGTCTCAAAAAAAATAAATAAATAAAAAGGAGTTGGGCATAATGTTTACTGTAACTTCAAGACAGAGGCTTTAAATTCCTCTAGTGTCTTTGGTTTTGTCTCCTTGGTTGTCTTCGGGTTTCCCTAAGAGCTTCTTAAATACTGTGTCTAATAGCTCTCTCAGCTACAATCCACTACTGTTACACTGGAGCCCCGTTGATGTGGTAGCAAGGTTTACAAAAGGGGGAAGCACGTTGCTAATTTTATGATTAAATCTTGGTCTTTTAGTGCGTCCGTATCCCTGGTGTCTTCACAGGTGTCTTAGCTTTGTCCCACCTCCTTAGGTGAGACAGGAAGGCTAGAGGCAGCTGGAGCTGGGTGGCTGTTGTAAGGCCTGGGTGAGACAGGCTTTTTTCTCTTGGAGAGTAGGCTTTTGTTACGGAGATCGCTCTTGGTGTTTTTATTTTATTTATTTATTTATTTAGAGACGGAGGTTCGCTCTTGCCCAGAGTGGGGTGCAATGGCGCGATTTCAGCTCACTGCAGCCTCCTACCTCTAGGGTTCTAGCGATTCTCCTGCCTCAGCGTCCCAAGTAGCTGGGATTACAGGCTCCCGCCACCATGCTCGGCTGATTTGTTTTTTTGTTGTTGTTTTTTTTTTTTGTATTTTTAGTAGAGATGGGGTTTTGCCATGTTGGCCAGGCTGGTCTCAAACTCCTGGCCTCAGGTGATCCGCCCGCCTCAGCCTCCCAAAGTGCTGGCATTACAGATGTGAGCCACCGTGCCTGGCCCACTCTGGGTGTCTTTAAATGGTTAATTTTCCCTTCCCCTGTCAGAGACAGGAGGGGATTTTTCTTGGGTCTTCACCAGAAGTCCACATGCTGACTTTGTCAACATGACCGCTTAAATATTCCTAACCAGTGTGTGGCTCCAGCAGCTGCTTCTCTAGCTAAGGATCCGCCTGCCTCTCCAGATTGTGGAAGACGGTTGGCCCTGCAACCTCATTTCTCTGATGGGTCTAAGATAAGGAGTTGCTTTTCAGTCCGTTGCACTTTATTTCTTGTTGAAAGGATGGGAATGATGACTTACAAGCTGTTTACATGTTGATGCTGGAACCGAAAGTTGTTTTTCTCTTTTTTTGTTTTGTGAAAAACGTTCTCAAGGCATGAGGGCTGAGATGGCAAAAAGGCCATGTGTACATCCATTTGGCCTTTTGGGAAACAGTCTGCAGTGGAGTCGACCCTCCGTGAAGGGAAGGCCTGATGGCGTCTGGTTGATCCCACTAGGGAGGGCTCCTACTGGCTCTGGGGGCTTAGCTGGCCTGCATCCCCAACCCCGCTCCCTTGCCTCATTCTGGCTTCACCATCTCTTCCTTGGACTGGGCTCTCTCCTTCCTCATACTGCACCCTGCAGTCCACCCTGGGTCCCCCAAAGGATCTTTGTTATCCCCCAAAGGATCTATGTTATAGAACACAGGTAAGTGTTCAAAAGTTCTCCCCTGGCCAGGCTCACACCTGTGATTCCAGCACTCTGCGAGGCTGAGGTGGGCAGATTGCAAACATAGTGAAACCATCTC
>NW_012103876.1:266239-276977 GCF_000951045.1 Mandrillus leucophaeus
TGCACCACCACGCCCGGCTAATTTTTTGTATTTTTAGTAGAGACAGGGTTTCACCATGTTAGCCAGGATGGTCTCGATCTCCTGACCTCGTGATCTGCCTGCCTCGGCCTCCCAAAGTGCTGGGATTACAGGCGTGAGCAACCGCACCTGGCGTGATGGTTATTATTATTGCAAACACCACCTCACTGGCCAAGCACTGTGCCCAGTGCTCCTACATCCTGGCTAGGTTTCGGCCACGCCCTGGCCAGCAAGGCAGGGATGTCAAGTCCATTCCACGAAGGAGGTAAGTGGGGCACTGAGGCTGCAGGGGACTGCCGCTTCTCCTTGCCACCCGCGGCTCAGGCCTCTCCCACTCTCCTGGAGAGTGGTGGGGGCCCAGGATGCAGAGTGAGGGAGCTGCAGATCTGGAATGCGCCAGGCCCAGCCTGGAGTGCCCAGCACGGCCTTGAAGATGGAGGTGGAGGTAGCGATCAAGGGAAGTAACAGGCTGCAGGGATAGGGATGCACCTAAGCCCAGGTGTCAGCTGATCTCACAAGGCGAAGGGACCTTCGCTTTTCTTCTGCTCATTGCACTGCCCTAGTGCAGGTGGAAAGGAAGGAACTCCATTTTCTGAGGTCTTCCTATGTGACAGGAGAGTGCCGAGCAGGGAGCTTTGATATTACACTCATTCCCAGCAACGCCAAGAGCTGGTGTTACTGCCCGGAGTCCATGTCAGTCCAAGATGAGGCAGCTGGGATTGTCCAGGGAACTGGCACAGTCCCCTCTCCACCACCCTTGCACTGGAGTCAAGGCCCATCTGCCCAACGCAATAGTGGGTATGGTTGAATCAATGGGCAAAGTCAATTTAGGATCACAAAGACCCTGGGCTAAACACCTGAACCTGAAGCTTTACCCCAGCCATCTCTACTTAAATCCCTTGGCTTATACACAGGTCACACAGTGCACAACCCACACAACTGCACACAGCAGCCCTGATCATCCTCACTGATCATCCTCAGAGGAGAAGTCTTTGAACCAGAGCTGTGGATTCTACCTTCCTGAGCTCTGGGACCACAATCCCTTCCTTCTCCAGGACTCCAGGTGTCCTGGTGTTAAAATAAATCCACATTACTGGGGCCTGATGGTCTCCTCTGCCTTCTGCCTTGCATCTTTGGCAGCTAAATGCCTTGGAGTGGCCTACATGCAAGGTCCTTTGCCTCCCACTCTCATGAGCTCTGGGCTTCCCTCCGAGTGATTCCCCCAAGAGCACTCCCCAGTTCCGTGTCTTCTCACTGCTCCTGGGCATTCGGTGACCACTATAATCTCTGTGCTGAGGGACCACCACAGGGATCCTCCCACTTCTCCCCTTCTCCCTCCTCCTGGCTCAAGCCATGACCCGAGGCATTGGCCGAGTGCCCTGCCTACTTCAGTCCAGTCCTGTGGGTAAATCTCCTCAGCTGCTCTCCCTCCTCCGTGTCTCAGGGAGGCCAGAGGAAGCTCACCCAGAGAGAGCGTGAAGGTGGTCAGACTGCTCAGAGGGGCCTCCAGGGGGCTGCCCAGAAGCCTTGGTGGGGTGGAGGTGGTACAGGAATCCTCATGCCTTTGGCTTCTCCTCCCCACTGGACTTGTCATCCCAGCCCCACCCCAATTCCTCACCAGCCTGTAACTCACCCCTCTCCCTGCCCCTCAGCCAAAAGTGACATGTGAGAGAGAGGTCCATGACACATTTTGTCTGGCCTGCCATACTTTTTGAAAGTTTCATTTAGGTGCTATCATTTAAAAACCAGAAGGTTTCATTTAAGAATCCAGCATTCTAGTTTCTTTTGAAAAATCAGAAGATCTGGCAACACTAGGCCCACATTCCAGCACGGCGACCACCAGCTAGACGGTGCTGGCTGTTCCCTCTGTGGGGCTTGTGCTCTGGTTTCCGGAGTTCTAACCCTCCCAGGCCCAGCTGCCACCTACACCAGCTGCGTGGCCCCTGCGCTGTGTCTTTGCACAAGGCGGCCCAGCAGGAAGGAACAAAATCAGGACTGATGAGAGGTTGTCCTGTTCAGCCCTCCCCACTGCCCACAGGCCTTGGCACGTGAAGGAGGCCAGAGTAGGGTGAGCAGGAAGGCAGGGGGGATCCTGGTCAGGACACACCCCAGCCTCCCTCTGATCACTGTGCACGGCTAGCAGCGTCCCAGGCACCCCACGTGTCCTGGCCCAGCTCAAGCCTGCCTTGGAGGCCAGCTGGCTGCAACTGAGGAGCTTGCTGTCTTGGTTGTGGCCACCCCACATCCTGTCGGAGCTGGGCCTGCGACCTGAGGCCTTGTCCTGAGCCTTAGCAACGTGGCCTGCAGGTACAGGCTTCCTCATTGTCCATCCAACTCAGCTGAATGTGCACCAGGGCGTGGCGGTCTTGTCACAGTCCAACATGATGTTGAGGACAGTACAGGGGGCCCCGCCCACGGACAGGGCAGTGCGGGAATCCACATGGTACTTCACAGTGTTCAGGCCTCCCTCCCTGTCCACCTTGAACTGCTCCTGGGAAGGAAGGGAGGAAAGAGCACGGACTCAGGGCTGCATGAGTACCAGCTACCCACCGACCCCACACAACCTCGCCATCAGAGGCCCTGTGGTCCCCACTGGAGAGGAAGAACCCAGAGCTCAAAGCAGTGAAGCCTCTTGCCCAGGGCTGTGCCCCACTAGGAAGCAGGAGAGCCGGGATCTCCTGTTGGATGCATATGCCTCCTAGAGAAGGGGCTGTTTGAGGGCAGGATCCTTGCATCCTGGGTGTGGCTCCCCAACCCCACTCTGCCAGCCTGCATGGACCCTGAGGCCTGGGCTGACCCACAGTGCCCAGGGTGCCCACAGCAGCCACCAGAGCAGGGCACAGTGCCCAAGCAGAATGCCTGTCGACTGACCTGGGCCAAGCAGGGAAGGATGGGGCCGTTTGGGCCAAGGAGAACTTGGTGAAAGCTCGGGCCTGCTGGCTCCCCACATCACCACCTATTCGTCCCCGATGAGGAGCCCTGCCAGCACCTGTTTTTGAGCCGCGATGCGCTTCTGGTCCCTCTTCCGCCAGGCTGGGTCATGCAGGTGGTGAAACGTCTTGTACCCCGTTGTGATTCCCGAGGGGCGGAAAAGCTAGGGAGGTCCAAGGAAGTCAGGGTCAGGCTGCCCTTCCTGGAGCCCCAGCCCTCACCACCAGCTCCTCTGAGGTCCCACAGGCAGGGGCCTGCACTCTCAGCCTGCAGGAGAGGAGACTGGGGCCCAGAGGGCAAGGAACTGGCTAGATGACCACGCAGGGCAGGGTTAGGGCAGGGATCAGAACCGGGGCCATCTCGAGACCCTGGGAGCTTCATCTGAGGAAACAGAAGAGAATCTCTGGGCAGCCACCACAGCTGAGGTGGTGGCAGGGCCCTGGGGAACCTCACCTGCAGCCCAGCTCCTTTAATGCGCCGGTAGAACTCATCGTCCTCGCGGCCCCAGCCCCAGAAGCGGTTGGACATCCCGTTGCACTGACACAGAGACAAGCAGCGTCACTCGGCCCGTCCTCCCGGGGGGCCTTTGGTCTCCTACTGCTTGGGAGTGCCCCTCTCCCCGGGCGGTTCTGAATAAGCACCAGGTGCTTATAGGCTCCTCCACCTCTGCAGCGCTGGGGGCGGCAGGAAGCAGTACATCCCAGTCCCTCTCCCGTTCTCATGGGGCCTTGAACCTGTGTGAGATGCTCACCTTCTCAAAAATGTCTGGCTGGCCAGAGGGGATCTCCTTAGGGAACTATCGATGGGCAGAAGCACCAGCTCCTCCTTGATTTCTGCTTCCCCCATTTCCCTTTCCCCTGGTGGCCCTGCCCTCATCTCTTCCTGTGTGTGTGTGAGAGGGGTAGCTGGGTTCCATGACACACACCCATTCTTGTACCTGGCTCAGCGGCTTCATTTACATAAAGCTGGCTCCTGCCATGGCCTGGAGAGGAAGAGACCCAGGCCTGAGCCACCTGGTTCTTCCTGCCTGCCCGTCCACCAGCCAGTGACTGGCTCAGGGGTGGGCTCAGCACTCAAGCTGGCCAATCAAGAGCCAGTGCAGCTCACTGCCGGACTCCTGCCTGAGCTATGAGGGAAGGGCCCCATTTCCCACCAGGCTGGGGCCCAGAAGGATACAGACTGCAGTGACAACCACCATCTTGCCAATAAACCCAGTGTAGGGAAGGCAGAGCTGAGAGATGGACAGAGAAATAGGGTCCTGGTGACAGTCTGAGAGGTGGGCAAGCTGCACCTGAACTGCCCCCTACACTCGTCAATGTTAAGGGCCACTAACTCCCCAGGTTTCTGAAGCCAGCTTGCAAGTGGTTCTGCCGCTGCAGCTGACTGGCTCGCCTGCTCCTCGCACTCTGGCTGCTCGTAGGTTCCCCTGCTAGGCCTGGGCAGGGCTCCATCTGCTGGGCCCCAGAGGCACTATCCCATCCTGCCCACCGCCTGCAGCCCAGAGGGAGCTCCCGACTCTGAGCAGAGCGGGCTGTCGGGGCCTCACCAGCTGGTAGTGCTGCTTGGAGAGCAGCAGGATGCCGCCGACATAAGTCTTGTAGTGGTAGAGAGGGTGGAGCTCCGGGGAGGCCACGTGGAAGGGCCCAGCCTCAGGAAAGCCATAGTCCAGCTCCTCGTTGAGAGGGAGCAGGTCAACGTCATGCATGGCAATGTAGTCCGTGCTGTTGCTGCTCTCCAGGAAGCCCACGTTGATAAGCGCCGCCCGGTTGAACCTGTGCAGGGCAGCCAAGGCTGGGCAGGGGCAGCACACGGGCTCACTGCCTGGGGCTCAGCACCCACCTGGGGGTCCCCGTGGTGCCTATGCTGCCCTCTGGCCCAGCACTGACTTCATTCAGCCTGTGGAGCTGTCCTCTCCACTCATTGCACAAATATTTACTAAGCACCTACGATGTACCAGAAACCATTCAAAGCACTGGAGGTACAGCAGTGAGAAACCAGGCCCTGCTCTCAAGGAACTG
This sequence comes from Mandrillus leucophaeus, assembly GCF_000951045.1. Classification (NCBI taxonomy): domain Eukaryota; kingdom Metazoa; phylum Chordata; class Mammalia; order Primates; family Cercopithecidae; genus Mandrillus; species Mandrillus leucophaeus. Next base: position 271,207 of record NW_012103876.1, read on the forward strand.
AGATTCCAATAGAAGGAAACAGAAACAAACAAGCAAACACAAAGCGAGGCTGGGAGTGCTTAGTGCTGGGGGAAAAGCAGAGCAGGCGAGGAGGGTGATCTTGCTGGGGTGCAGGTGGCTCTTGTCCTCGATGGGGCCGTCAGGGAGGGCCAGGGGAACTGAGTGACAGAAACCTGAAGGCCTGAAGAGGTGACCCACCGGGCAGTGGGTGCCTAGGGCTCTGCATAGGGGAGACAGCACTGCCACAGCAGGAGGCAGGAGCAGACAGCAGGCAGCTGGGCAGGGCGAAGGCGGAGGAGGGGATGTTGGGGGTGACACAGTGACTGCACGAGGCCCAAGGGCCACTGAAGGACAGGGCTTTGACTCGGGTGAGATGGGGTGCCATGGAGGCTCTGAGCAGGGGTGGGGCGTGTTGTGACTTATGTCTGGATAGGACCACCCTAGCTGTTGTGCTGGAAGAGACTGTTGGAGCAGGGGTGAAAGCAGGGAGACCAGCTGGGAGGCTATGGCAATAATTTAGGTGAGACCCCGAAAGATGAAGGTGGCCTAGCTCAGGAGGTGGCAGTGGCAACAGTGAGAAGCGGCAGATTCTAGATGGATTCTGCTGACGAATAGGATGTGGTGTACGACAGAGAAGGAGCGGCTAAGGATGACCACAGGGCTTTTGGGCTTGAGCAATGGGAGCAAAGAGCCTCCATTCCCGTGGGGAAGAGGGCAGAGCTACAGGTCTGGGGCAGGGCAGGCCACCAGCAATTCAGCTGTGATCATGAAAGCTTGCAGTAGCTCTGAGGCCACCACGTGGAGGGACTGTGTAGATGGCTGGGCTGGTGAGCCTGGAGTTCAGGAGAGCGGTCTGGGCTGGAAAGAGCCTCAGGAATCATCAGAGTAGAGATGGGGTTTAATGCTGGGAGATGACATGAGATGCCCCAAGGAACACCTGGAGTTAGAAAAGGGGGGCTGCTGAAGCACTGAGCCCAGAGAAGCCCCGATGGTGAGAGCTTGGGGAGACAAGCAGAATCCACAGACACAGAGGCCAGCCGGTGCAGAGGGAGGACCAGAGGGTGCTGCCCCAAGCAGGGGCATTTTATGAAAGAAGATGCTGCTGGCAGGTCCACAGGATGAGGGCCCAGCACGGCCTCTGGACCAACAGAGTGAAGATGGCTGGTGACCTCAGTGAGAGCTGCTCTGTGCTACGGTGGGTGCAGGAGTCTGAGCGGAAGGAGTTCAAGAGAGACAAGGAGAAAGAACGGGAAGGAGGTCTGCCAGAAAGCAGAGAAGGGTGACAGCCTCGAGGGATGTGGGATCCAGGGAGTCTTTTTCCTTTGAGACAGGAGCCACTTCAGTGTGTGTGCTCACGTGTACGCTCCAGGAGAGGAACGCTGATCGAGAGGGAGAGGAAGGGGCCAGCTGTGGAGTGGGGGAAACACTGAGGGGTGGGGATGATGGAGAGTCAGCTCAGACAGAAGCTGGGACAGCCCTGAGTCCCTGTGCACAGAGGCTGGGAGGTGAGTTGTGGAGGGAACTGGGGAAAGTTCTCTTCCATTTCAATCTGTGTGGCTGCCTCATGTGTTGTCTTTTCTCTCCACACCCTCCAGTGCCCAGGCATAGGTGTGGGGCAGACAGCTGGAGTAAGTCAGGCTGGGATTATCCCAGGAGCAACGGGCCAGAGGCTTGAGGGAGTATGCCAGGCCAGGGAGGATTTTAATGGCAGACCTTGGACTCCAGGTTGGGTAAGGAGGAAGTAAGGACAAGGAGGGTGGCAGGGAAAAGGTGGGGGGATCTGAGGATCCGGATCAAGGGGACTTGAAAAGGTGGAAGATCAGGCTGGTGGGCTAAGAATCCATCTTCCAGTGGGAGTTACCTAGAGAGAAAGGAGGTGGGGGCTGGAGGGTGAGATGCCAAGCTGTGGTCAAGGAAGGGAGCACTTTTTGGTAAGGGCAGGGATTTTAGGATAACGCCAGACTCTGGGCAACTTTAAAGCCGTGGCCTTGACCCTCCCTTTCCCTAATCCCCGGGCCAATCCCCAGGGAGTCCTGTCTGGACTTCCGCCACAGCACCTCTCTCTACCCACCCCCCACCACGCCATCAAGCCACTGTCACTGCAGACCACAGCAGTGACCACCTAACTGGTCTCCCTGCTTCTCCTCTTGCCCTGGTATAATCCATTCCACATACAGCAGCCACAGTGAGCTTTTCAAAATGGAAATTAGATCAGGGCCCTCTCCAAAGATTCCCATCACACCCAATGAGAGGGGTCTGCCACCTCCCGCCCTCCCGCCCCTGCCCCAGGTGACCTCTCATAGGCCCTGAGAAGCCTGAGCCTGGGAGGGGGTGTCGAGAGGGGAGAGGGCGGGGGCAGGCGCTACCTGAAGTGGTCCACCTGGTTGAGTACATAGATGTGGTGCTGGATCTTCTTCCTGCTCAGGAAGCGGTGCATGTGGGGCACAAAGACCAGGAGCTCCTCGAAGCGTTCGCGGAAGGGCACCAGCACTGCCAAGCGGTGGGGACCCCAGGATGCGTCTTCTTCCCACTGCTCAGGGGGTGGCTCTGGGGGGCAGGCCCGAGGAGGGCCCGAGGTCTCCTGCCCTTGTCCCCTGGCTGCCCGGCCCACATCACCAGAGCAGCTGAGCTGCAGCCAGAGCAGGGAGAAGCAGCCCAGTAAGAGACAGGCCACGAAGAGGTGGAAGACAGAGCATTTCCGAGGGAGGCTGCTGGAGAGCAACCTGGACCTGAGACAAGAGCAGGGACAGGGTGAGAAGGGCAGGGCAGGGCTGGCCCTCTGACAGACCCTTTCTCTGGCCTCCCCATGAGGAGGCTGCACATAACTGGTCTACCCCAAGCACCTGGGAATTAGTACGAAAGCAACTTTAATGTTTTTGCTCATGCCACCACCATGCATCAAAATTCTGCTTACCTCTCTAGATCCAACCCATGCCACCCGCTCCTGGGAAGCCCTCTGAACCACTCCCAGGTCCCAGAGCTGCCCCAGCTCCTCCATGCTCTCTTACTTTCTGTGACTAAGTCCTGGTCAGAGCTGCTCAGGACAGGGATGAGGAGGCTCCTGTCACTTGTATGTGCTCCTCCCCACAACAGTGGCTCAACGTCCTGAGCCAATGACAGGAGTCCCCACCTTAGAGATGCAACCCACTGCTTTCCAAACCCACTCCCCTACAGATCCACCCCAGCAGAAACCGTGGCTCCATCCTGCTTCCCAGAATGACCAAAGGCCACCCAGACACGGGTGTGTGCTGGCCTTAGTCCAGGTAAAATGACCGATGTTTACTCTGGGAAGATCACACCTGCCCCCGAAGCAATGCAAGGCCCAAACTGTCAGTGGCAGTTCACTGAATGAGCCTCAAACCTTTAGTCCAAGAGGCAGCTCATGTAAAAGACGGAGACACAGAGGGAAAGAAAGATGAGGGCTGGGTACAGCACAGGCACTGATTTCAGAAACTGGAAAAACCGCAGCTGAACATCATAGACACTGGGGTGATGCCAGGAGACAGTCTTTTGGTTAGCAAATACAAAGAAACAGAATTCACCGGATTCATTTGCCCCTCCTCTGGAAATTCCTGAGTATGCTGAGAGAGGGGCTGAGGAATCCAGGAAGGGGGAAGCTTCCTCGTACTCCCCCTACCTTCTCCCCAAAATAATCTGCAAAGGAATCCACTTCACAGTCTTAATTTAAGAGTCAGCGATTAACTATCAGGTCTTATAAATTCTATCTCAAGGCCGGGCGCAGTGGCTCATGCCTGTAATCCCAGCACTTTGGGAGCTCAAGACCAGCCTGGCAAATATGGTAATACCCTGTCTCTACTAAAAATACAAAAATTAGCTGGGTCTGGTGGTGGGCATCTGTAGTCCCAGTTACTTGGGAGGCTGAGGCAGAAGAATCGCTTGAACCCGGGAGGTGGAGGTTGCAGTGAGCTGAGATCACGCCACTGCATTCCAGCCTGGGCAACAGAGTGAGACTCCGACTCATAAATAAATAAACAAATAAATAAACAAATTCTATCTCCTAAGTCCCCCTCCGATCCTTCCTCACTCATCTGTTCCTTGCTCAGACCCCTCCAATCTTCTGAATGACCCTCCTCTGTTTGCCAGACAAAGGCCAAGCCCTTTGGCCCGACAATCAAAGCCCTCCGTGACCTGGCCCCAACTCCAGGAGCTCCCAAGCCTTCGTCCCATGTTCTCATGCTAGGTGCCTCGGAGCTTCTCCACTTGCTATTTTCCTTCCTGCTCCAGCCCTCACACAGCCCGCTCCTTCTGCCTGAAATGTCCTTTATCTGCCTGAGGCCCCCTGTTGATCCTTCAGAGCCAAACTCCAATGTCATGGCCAGCACTGCCCCCGGCCCCATAACACTCCCCCTTTTGTATTCCCACGGCATCTTACTTCCTACTTTTTTGTAATGCCTTGTGTCCTTGCTTCTCAGGCCATGTCAGATTCATATCTGTGGCACAGCAAGCACAGGCCAGACAGCAGAGAGCTTGCCAAGTGAGTTACAGAAAGGGTTAAAGCAGTCAGGGCATGCCTTAAGTCACACGCTAAAGCCAGACTAACTCCTCCCTTTTTCTAGAGAAACAACTGCCAACCTGGAAGCCAGTAGCCTTGAAGCCAGGCCCAGGTTCCACATGCAGCTAAGAGGTGGCCTGGTAGGATACCCCCCAGGGCTTCTGACTTACCCCCCATTATCCTGTGGTGGTGGATTCAGCCTGGGAGGCGCATAGCCCAGTCCTGAGAGTCGCCTGGGAAGGCTGGAACCTCTACAGATTCTCCCTTGCCCTCTGGGCTTTTTCTGGGGGCAGGGTAGATTCTGGAGAGATGGACATGGGGTGATATTCCTTCAGGAAAAGAAGCAGTGACTATTATCCAGGCGAACGGCATGGACTGGGCACTCCAAGCACTTTCACACGCTATTCCCTCGGCCCTGCTCCCCTCTCCTATGAGGAGTACATCCCCACAGGCATTATCCTGTGCTCTAAGGGCACAAACCGCTGAGCAACTGAATTGAACCCAGAGTCCCAATTCCTCAGGACAGTGGACACTGAGAACAGTTGCTCCTGGTGCCCCCAGGTGGCAAACTCCAGATTTGCAGTCCCAGCGGTTCCCAGGCCCAGGCCACCCCGACTCTGAGGGGCAGTTCAGAAGAGGCTTTGTCTCCCTCATCAATCACTGCCCAAGGCTAGTAAGAGGCGGATTCAAACCCAGGCAGGCTGGCTCCAGAACCTACACTCCATAGCTACACTAGCCTGCATCAGTTGCGTGGATCTTTGCACCACCCCTGTGTCAAAAGCATAGAACTGACTATCAGTAAATTTCTCTGGGAACAGTTACGGAAAGGGATCAGGAAATAGAAATGCTCCTCTATTACCTTTCCTTTCTTGTCTCATACAAACCTTCGTACTACAAGGTCTGAATCCTCAGCTGCTCTGGTTACAGCACCTCAAAACTGCAAACGTAACTGGAAGACAACTGGCACCTCCTCTTGTGCCAGGCAGTGCCATGGTCTTTACATGGATGCTCTCCTTTAATCCTCACACAGCCCTGCAGAGTCAATATTGTGACAACTGTCTCAGCAATGGAAAGGCTGCGGTCAGAAAGATGCAGGGGTCTCTGCTCACATAATTAACGAGGACTCCTGCCCAGGTCAAACTCTAGTCCATGCTTTCTATTATATTCCTGTCTTCTCCTTTCAACACCAAGTCTGAAAAATCCCCAGAAATAAAAGTTGTGCCCACTAAATTCCAGAATCTTTTTTTTTTTTTTTTTT
>NW_012103876.1:277108-278314 GCF_000951045.1 Mandrillus leucophaeus
CACCACGCCCGGCTAATTTTTTTCTATATTTAGTAGAGACGGGGTTTCACGGTGTTAGCCAGGATGGTCTCGATGATCTCCTGACCTCGTGATCCGCCCGCTTCGGCCTCCCAAAGCGCTGGGATCACAGGCGTGAGCCACCGCGCCCAGCCAAATTTCAGAATCTTATGGCACCTGACAAACTTGAGAAACACGAAGGAAATGAGGTGTCATTCACTGGGAGGAGATCCTGTCATGTGTTATGTGAGAAGACTTGCAGGGACACATCTCAAGCGCCCCCCAAATGGAGGCAGTCAAATCGCTTTCCCCATTCTGCTTTAGTGAGAAACATCATTGGCTAAGGTGTGGGCCAAGCTCCCATCTTTCACGTAGGGCCAATACAGCTGCACAGGAAACGGACTAACGGGTGTATGAGGAGTGTCTAGTACGTGCCAGGCAGTGACCAGCTAGGCAGAGCACGGAGCTTCTCTGGTGGGTTCTGCTGGCGGCCTGCGAAGGATGGGAGGGGAGCGTTAAGGAGGGAGGGTAGGGTCTGAGGCTATACGGATGTGATGAGGGAGGCAGAGACCAGAGAAACGGAATAAACGCCCTCAGGGATCAGAGACAGATTGAGAAACACAAATCCATGGTGAGAGGTCAGCGGAGTCAGAGACCCGCATGCAGACAGAGGGAGGCTGGTGGAGACACAGACACAACGAAACACATCATGAGAGAGACCAGCAAAGAGGGGATCAGAAACTCACAAAGGGAAGTCAATGGAGACACACAGACCCACGGGCGCGGGGGAAGGTGCTGGAGGAAGAACCAGTGCAGCGGAGAGGCAGAGAGGGGGCGGGGAGTGGCGGAGGGCGGGAGAGGCAAAGACCCACACCGACAGACAGAAACCGGAACAGGGCGCCAGGGACCCACACGCCCTCACAGAGACCCGCAGACGTGGAGACGTGACGGCCTCGGGCTCCCAGATTCCGCGGGCGGCCGAGAAAGGAGCGACGCCCGGGAGGACGCGGCCCGGGCCGGCCGCCGCCGCTCACCTGCCGTCCTCCCAGGGCAGCTGCGCCGCTTTCCTCGGCGAGGGGAACATCGTGCGGGGAGGCGGCGGCGCATGGGGCAGGGTGTCTCTTATACACATCTAGATGTGTATAAGAGACAGCCATAACACTCCCCCTTTTGTATTCCCACGGCATCTTACTTCCTACTTTTTTGTAA
>NW_012103876.1:278409-280900 GCF_000951045.1 Mandrillus leucophaeus
AGCCGCCGCCTCCAAGGTTCTGCTTGCGAGCAGCGCGGGCGGGCCTCCCTCGCCAGGCGGCTCCTTCCTAGCAGCCCCGACACCCGCCTGACAGCCCGAGAAACTGACGCCCAGACGCCTAGGGCCTCCCAAGTCAATGGGCTGGGACTGGACCTAAAAGTCTAGACTTCCAAACCAGCGCTCGGGGAGAATCTGCATCTCCGTCCTCTTCCCGAGGGGAGGCGGGAGCGTCCCAGAGTCCCCGTCTCGGCCCAGGCGGCGCGTTCTCCTCCGCACAAGCTTGGAGGGGCAAAGCCAAGCTCATGCCTCGGCGCTGAGTTCAGCTGACAGCCCGAGCAGACGTTAGGAGCCGAGTTCTGAAGGCAAGTTGACTGAATTTGAAACTCGACTCTGCCAATTCAGCTGTGTTTTGAGCAAGCCACATCTCTGCATCTGTTTCCTCACCTGGGTATATCCATGGCTCCTATCCCATATGGTAGCTGTGGGGATTCAAAGGGAAAGTGCAAACACTTGTACAGCGCTAGGCACACAGTTCAACGCCATATAAATGACAGCTGTCATTCAGGAAAAGGGTACTTTAGTGGAGCTGAGAACTGAAGAAGGGAATAGGAGACTGAGTTCCCATATCTGCCCCGTCACCGTGGGAATTTAACCATCCCCCTCATCCCAAACCCCTCCCCACCCCTCCTGCTAGCCTCCTACCTTGGAGAAAGAAAGCGGCAGTTGTTAGACTTGACGACCTCTGCTCTTCGAGGCAAACTTTAAGTTTCCTAGTAGATAGCAAACATCTGTTAAGTTCTTATTATGTGCCAGTCCTTGTTAACAGTTCTTACTGCATGAAGGTTATCTCAGGTAGTCCTTATCGGTAGGTGCTTATCCCCAAGTTAAAGTTGAAGGAACTGAGCCACAGAGAAGCAAATCAGGTAATTTGGTTGCACAATCTATATGGGTTTTGGGTTTTTATTTTGTTTTTTTCTCCCCACAATCTATGATCTTAATCACTCTGCTTCAGAGAGAACGTCACTCTGGATGGGAAATGTATCATTCCCAGTAACCCCTTTACCCCTTAAACCTGGACGTATATAATCTACCCATTCCCCTTCCTGTTGACTCCCCCAGGGCACTGAAGACCCTACACCAGAACCTTGACCAATCCACAGCCCATCTAAGGGGACCACTCCATCTGGTTAAATGTTACTACATCAGGATGAAGTCCTACTTCAGATTGTCAGATTCACTACCTCAAGAAATCAGATCTCACATAAAACCCAAATTATCTATTTTTCTTTCTTTTTTTTGAGACAAAGTCTCACACTGTCGCCCGGGCTGGTGTGCAGTGGGGCGATCTCGGCTTGCTGCAGCCTCCAGCTTCTGGGTTCAAGAGATTCTTCTGCCTCAGCCTACCGAGTGGCTGGGAATACAGGCGCACGCCACCATGCCCGGCTGATTTATGTATTTTTAGTAGAGATGGGGTTTCACTATGTTGGCCAGGCTGGTCTCGAACTCCTGACCTCGTGATCTGCCCACCTCAACCTCCCAAAGTGCTGAGATTACAGGCGTGAGCCATCGCACCCAGCCCCAAATTGTCTAATTTTTAAATGTGATATCCAGCTATAAGCCATGTTGATAATGACACTTCAACTCTGGTGTCTTTTGCTTTTGTTTTTTGTCTTTGTTTTGAGACAGAGTCTCACTCTGTCGCTCAGGCTGGAGTGCAGTGGCACGATCTCAGCTCACAGCAACCTCTGCCTCCCGGGGTCAAGCAATTATCCGGCCTCTGCCTCCCTAGTAGCTGGGACTACAGGTGCCTGCCACCATGCACGACTAACTTTTGTATTTGTTAGTAGAGATGGGGTTTCACCATGTTGGCCAGGCTGGTCTTGAACTCCTGACCTCAGGTGATCTGCCTGCCTGTGCCTCCCAAAGTGCTGGGATTACAGGCATGAGCCACCGCACCTGGCCTGTGGTCTCTCTTCAGAAAACCACAACCCTAGTCTAATCATGAGAAAAACATCAGACAAACTGTAGCTGAGAAATTGTACAAAATACCTGACCTGTACTCCTCAAAACAGTCAAGGAATCATCAAAAACAAGGAAGGTCTAAGAAACTGTCACAGCCAAAAGGAGCCTAAGGAGACACAGTGACTAAATGTGATGTGGAATCCTGGAACAGAAAAAGGACAGTAGGTAAAAACTAAGGAAGTCTGGATAAAGTAATGCATGATGTTAATAATAGGGAAAATGTCTTCACAATTTTTCTGCAGTTTTAAAGCTGTTCTTTAAAAATACTTTTTTTTCTTGACACAGAGCCTCGCTCTGTTGCCCAGGCTGGAGTGCAGTGGCACCATCTTGGCTCACTGCAAGCTCCGCCTCCCGGGTTCAAGCCATTTTCCTGCCTCAGTCTCCCGAGTCCCTGGGACTACAGGCACCCACCACCATGCCCAGCTAATTTTTCATATTATTTTTAGTAAAGACAGGGTTTCACCATGTT
>NW_012103876.1:281039-285434 GCF_000951045.1 Mandrillus leucophaeus
TTTTTTTTTTTTTTTTTGAGACAGAGTCCCACTGTAGCCCAGATTGGAGCGCAGTGGTACAATCTTGGCTCACTGCGACCTCTGTCTCCTGGGTTCAAGCGATTCTCCTGCCTCAGCCTCCCGAGTAGCTGGGATTACAGGCACATGCCACCACACCTAATTTTTTTTATTTTTAGTAGAGATGAGGTTTCACCATGTTGGCCAGGCTGGTCTCATGGTCTCAAGCCATCCACCTACCTCAGCCTCCCAAAATGCTGGGATTACAGGTGTGAACCACTGTGCCCGGCCAAAAACCTTTTTTTTCATGTGGAAGAAGAATTAGTTGGCAGCATGAGCCCAGATTGCATCCTCCCAGCAGGGGAAGCAGCCCCCAGACTTGTCTCCTTCTTCCCAGTCTTTCTCACACACTGCTGTAACCTTCCTCACATTTCTTGTCAGCAGGTTCTTCTCAAAACTGCCTGCCCATTTGCCTCCCCCAACCCCCAACAGCAACCTCACATCCCTGATCAGAAACACTGTGATTCAGAGGTGCCAGTAGGGCTCTCAGTGGCTTTACCAACCCCTGGGTGATTACTGCAAAGGGCCCAGAGGCCAGAGGGAGGGGGCAGGCATTTACCCACCACCTGCTCAGTATTAGCCAGCCAAGCTGCTGCCTTCAGCTTGTGCCTGTGGGTGCCTGCAGCCCCTCTTGAAAGATGGGCATATCCCAATCGCTTCCCTGGGGCTCAAGGCTTCTCTAACTCTAATCCAACCTTCCTTTCCAGCTTCCTCACAACACCCTCTGCAGCCGAAACAAAACACCCATCCACCTCCATTCCAGCTGTTTACCTCCACTTCTCCAGTCACCTCTGTCCTGCCATCTCTTTCCAGCAGAATCCTTCCTCTCCTTCGTGGTCCTGGTTGAAATCACTTGCTGTTGGTTTAGCCCATCACACCCTTGTGCCTGCCAGCCCAGGGTGGCTGTCCTGTAGCACTCCCTGCTCAATGCACCTCCTTACCAGGCACTTCCTGGCAGCACCCGTGACAATGCTGCTGACTCCAGAAACAGAGGGGACTTCACCAGGGAGCTGGCATGGGGGGAAGGGTGTAGATTTGAGCACCAGCCCAATTTACTTGTTGTATAATCTTGGACAAACCTACTATTCCCTGCCACAGGAAGGCCTGGAGAAGGAGGAAAGAATGAAGCCGACTGGCGGGAATTCACTTTGGAATGTGAAGTGCTTTGCTCTTTGGAAGAACTGACATTCTCGGAAGCTTCTTCCAGTTATGCCCACTGATGGTTGAGTAACTTGCACTGGACAAGTTTTTTTTTTTTTTTTTATTGGGAAACTCATGTAACAAACCTAAATTTATTGAAAATGAAATCAGTAAGACTCTGCAGGCTCCACCTCAACCAGCACCAAGGCCTCTACTTGGTCTGGTCCCAGTTCTTTAAGCCCCAGAATGGACAACCATGTGAAGAAGCTGAGGTCAAATGCAGGGCCACATGCCCACACTGCAAACCCCTCCACCCACCCTCAACTCACACACACACTGGGATCAGCAGGTCTAGGCTGAAATAGAGAACAGTGAGGTTCCCAGGGTGGCAGGTAGGTATGACAGGCACCATACCCCAACCCGCTCAAACCCTAAGTTAGCAAAGGAAGACAGAAGACTGGCTTGCCTGCCCATCCCCCTCCCCCCACCCCCGACAGCAGCCTCACATCCCTGATCAGTAACACTGTGATTCGGAGGTGCCAAGAGGAGGGACATTACCAGCCCCTGGGTGATTACTGCAAAGGGCCCAGAGGCCAGAGAGAGAGGGCAGGCATTTGCCCCACCACCTGCTCAGGATTAGCCAGCCAAGCTGCTGCCTTCAGCTTGTGCCTGTGGGTGCCTGCAGCCCCTCTCCCTTCCAGAACAGGTATGGCTGGAAACCAGTCCTCCTGCCAGAAGTCAGTTCCAGGAGGTCCTTTCTCCCCCAGCCTGGGAGGATGGGTTGTGACACCTGGGACAGCTACACAAGCTTCTTGGCTTCAAAGAAGCTCTTGAGGTGCCGCATCTGCCAGACACCGATGGCCACAAGGATGAGGGTCTGCAGAATGGACCACCACAGCACCCGCTGGTTGGTGCTCTCACTGGTCTGCCGGAAGCGCTCCTCTCGCCACTGTAGGGGAATATAAGGTGAGCCTGAGTTGGCTGGGGCTGCTAGAACTGCTGCATTCCCAGCCCAAGAGGATGCCCAAGGTCAGCCAGCTTTTCCCAGGTTCCAACCAAGTGCCTGCAAAGTGTCACTCTACCTGGGGACTATCTTTACCCTCAGGCAACCTACTCATTCTCCCAAGTCTGTTTCTTCATCTGTCAGGCATAGTCCTCACCTAGTCCTGCCCTGGTGCCTGGGAGAGAGATAAGGTAGTTGTGGTATCACCCCACGAGGCAGAGCTGTCCTGGAGCATGCAGGAGTGGACGTGCTCTATGCCCTCTGCCTAGGTCTCCAGGCTGCTCCTTGAAGATGCTGGGCACAGGCTGTAAACTGGCAGGCTGGGGGCTGGATCTGGCCTTTATGTATGTTTTTTTGGGCTCACACAGTGCACAGTCTTTTGTCAACATTTAAAACCCAGACAATTTGTGCAGCAGCAATAGAAAAAAATAAAAAATAAATTAAAATGTTCACATAAAAATCTTGGCTATTTCCTCTTGAAAAAAATGGGACATCTGTAAACTCAAGGCTGGTATTTCTGCAAGGAGGCCCCCAGGTGACACTGAATAGTGGCTGTGCTTGTTTAGATGGGTCACTGCCCTGCTAGTCCTTCAGGTCACAGATTCATTCATGGTACTCTCTGGTTCCTGGTCACCGGTAAGTTTGAGACCCTGGTCCTGGGAGCATGTGGACCCACTGAAACAGCACCCAAGGTGTTGGTATCAAATCCTACTGTGCCATTCTGTGTGTAACTGTGATTTAGGGAAATGACAGCTTCTTATGAGTCTGTATCCCCAATTACAAGGTGGAGTTAGTAATACCCACCCCATACCCTACAATGCAGTGCAGGTCAGTCCCTTGGGGGTCTCAGAATGAATCTGATGTGAAATTCCTGACTGAGCCAGTGGGCAGCTTCTAGGGAGAAGCCCACTGCTCCTGGCCCAGTCACTCACCCGCTGGTAGTTCTGCTCTTTCTGGATCTGCTCTACTTGTTCCACCAGCTGTCGCACTCGTAGCTGCAACTCACTCAACTTGTCTTTAGCGGCAATTTCTGCATAGTCGTTGGCATGTTCACCTACCTGGATGTCCAGGTGAACTCTCTGAGGACAGACAAAGGAGATAAGGGAAATCTGGCAGCCCTGCTCCATCTTCCTGCCAGAGACTGACAGCTCATCCCCGACTTTCCTTCATCTGTTCGTTTAGCCAACAGACTGGGCCCTCTTCAGTGTCTTAGCCCCATGGGGCTCTGGGCACACAAGCATGTATTAAGCTTGGGCTGGTGCTCTGAGTGAGGCATATACAAAGAGCTCAGTCATTGTGTCCTGGATACCCACTAGAAACCCAGCGTTTTTAGGAGACACAAAATCTGACACGATCCTCTCACACCCACAGCACCACCAGTCCCCCAGTCCTCACCAAAGGATGAAGGCTGAAAGCTGCAAGTCTCACATAGGCCCACTTATCAGCATGCCTCCAACAGAGGGAGAACTTGGGGAACTGGAGTGAAGACAGACCTGGTGCTCTCCAGGGGTATGTGAGGTGAAACTGAATCTGCCCTTGGAGGCATACAAAGGATGAAGGCTGAAAGCTGCAACTCCCGTGTAGGCCCACTTACCAGCATGCCTCCAGCAAAGAGGGAGAACTTGGTGGAATTGGAGTGAAGACAGATCTGGTGCTCACCAGGGGTATGGGAGGTGAAAGTGAACCTGCCCTCGGAGCCATACTGCCGGGCCAGGATGACCTGGAGGAAGGGAACAAGCTTCAGTCAGTGTTATGGTAGGGATGGGAATGGAGGAAAACAGTGCTTAAGACTCTAAGTACCGCAAAAGTTGACAAGCACAGCCTCTGGCACCTCACAACACTGAAAGATCCAAAGCTGCTCAGCAGCTCTTGCCATATACTTGTCTGAGAACTCTCTGGGGCAGGTGTTTAGAGTCTGAGAGACTGACATCAGGGTGGCAAGTGACTGACTGCTCTTGGGAAAGGCTTTCCTTTATAGTTCATGCCCTTTCAACTCTTCTGGTGTGAGTTGTTTTTTGGGTTTTTGTTTTTGTTTTTGAGACAGTCTCACTCTGTCGTCCCAGCTGGACTGCCATGGTGCTATCTCAGTTCACTGCAGCCTCAGCCTCCCGGGTTCAAGCGATTATAGTGCCTCAGCCTCCCAAGTATCTGGGATTATAGGTGTGTGCCACCACACCCGGCTTTTTTTTTTTTTT
>NW_012103876.1:286530-290182 GCF_000951045.1 Mandrillus leucophaeus
TCGCCCTGCCGCCGCCGCGGTGCCTGCCGGGACCGCGAGTTCCGCCGGTGGACCACAAATCCCGAGATGTCCCGCGACCCTGGCGCGGCAGTACCTGATTGGGGCGCGGCTCTTACCTGAGAGAGAGCGGATGCCCTAGAATAAAAACTTATTTCAGTTGACTCTCTTCACGGCCTGGCAACTGACGATGGTTACCAGCTTTTTATAGATGAAACTGAAGTCGTTTGTTTGAGGTCGCGGAGCGAATTGCGAACGGGGACAGGATTCGAACCTGGGATCCCTGACTTTCCTTGGCACAGCATTTACCACTCTTGATTTGCTTCTACCTTTAAAAAATGAATTTAAAGAGAACGACGAAATAATGCACAAATGTATTATCAAACGAGATTAAAAGAAAAAAAAAGGTCTCCCATTACCACTTATTTGTCCTCATACCCTCTCAAGCATTTCTCCGACCACCAACACACACACACACACACACACACACACACACACACACACACACACAGCCTCTGCTGCCGGATCCCGACTGCAATGACTCGTTACTATCAATTCTACAGAAATAGGATCATAAGAGAGTACTATGAGCAAATATAAGCCAACAAACTGGATAAAGTAGATGAAATAGACAAATTTATAGAAATGCAAAACTGACTCAGAGTAGATAACAGAATCCGAATAAACCTGTAACTAGTGAGGAGATTGAATCAGTAATAAAAATCATTCTTACTTAATATAGTTAAGATGTCAATACTACCCAAAGCAATCTACAGATTTAATGCAATCCCTATCAAAATCCCAATGACATTTTTGTAGAAACAGAGAAACTCATTCTCCAATTCATATACTCTCAAGGGATCTTGATTAGCCAAAACAATCCTAAAAAAGAAGAATAAAGCTGAAGAACTCACATTTCCTCGTTTCTAAACTTACTTCCAAGCTTCAGTCATCAAGACAGTGTAGTACTGGCGTATAGACAGACACATAGACCAATGAAATACAATAGAGAGCCCCAGGATATGCCCTCCCATATATGGTCAAATAATTGTTAACAAGGAGGCCAAACCCATTCAATGCAGGGAGGAGGGACAGTCTTTCCAACAAATGGTGCTGGGAAAACTGGATATTCACATGCAAAAAACTGAAGGTGGATCCTTGTCTAACGCCATATATAAAAATTCTCTCAAAAAGACCCAGAACTTTAAAAATCCCAAAGCATAAAACTCATAGAAAATATATAGCAAAGGCTTTACCACATCAGATTTGGCAACAGACTTCCTGGATATGACACTAAAGGCACAGGCCACAAAAGAAAAAATAGACAAACTGGACTTTGTGAAAATTAAAACATTTTGTGCATCAAAAGACACTGTAGCAGAGTAAAGAGGCAACCCACAGAATGGGAGAAAATATTTGCAAATCATATATCTGACGAAGGATTAATATCTGGAATATGCAGAGACTTCTAAAACTTAGCAACAAAAAAAAGAACTATCTGATTCAAAAATCACAACAAAGGACTTGAATAGACATTTCTCCAATGATCAACAAGTGGCGAGTGAGCGCACAAAAAGATGCTCAACATCACTAATCATTAGGGAACCACAAATCACAATGAGATAAAAAACAATGAGATACTACGTCATATACCCATTAAGATGACAACTAGAAAAAAAAAGGAAAAGAAAGTACAAACATTGACAAGGATGTGGGGAAATTGAACCTTTGTGCACTGTTAGTGGGAATGTAAAATGGTACAGACACTGTGGAAAACAGTATAATGATTCCTCAAAAAAGTAAAAATAGGCTGGGTGTGGCGGTTTATGCTTTTTTTCTCTCTCTTTTTGAGACGGAGTCTCGCTCTGTCACCCAGGCTGGAGTGCAGTGGTGCGATCTCGCTCATTGCAAGCTCCGCCTCCCGGGTTCACCCCATTCTCCTGCCTCAGCCTCCCAAGTAGTTGGGACTACAGGTAGCCACCATGCCCAGCTAATTTTTTTGTGTGTGTTTTTAGTAGAGACGGGGTTTTACTGTGTTAGCCAGGATGGTCTCAATCTCCTGACCTCGTGATCTGCCCGCCTCGGCCTCCCAAAGTCTTGGGATTACAGGCGTGAGCCACCGCACGCGGCCAGCTTAGGTTTATAATTCCAGTGCTTTGGGAGGCAGAAGCAGGAGCATTGCTTGAGTCCAGGAGTTCGAGACCAGTCAGGGCAACATGACAAAACCCCATTTCTACAAATAATACAAAAATTATCTGTATCTGGTGGCATGCGCCTGTAGTCCCAGCCACTCAGGAGGCTGAGGTGAGAGGATTGCTTGAGCCTGGGAGGTCAAGGCTGCAGTGAGCTGTGATCATGCCACTGCATTCCAGCCTGGATGACAGAGCAAGATGCTGTCTCAAAATAAATAAATAAAAATAGAATTACCATATGATCCAGCAATTCCATATCTAGATATATGTTCAAAATAATTAAAAGTAGGGTCTCAAAAAGATATCTGTACACATATGTTCACAGCAGCATTCTTCACAAGCAAAAAAACAAAATGGAAGTGACCCAGTTGTTCATCAGTAGATGAATGATGGATAAGCGAAACATGGTATATCCACACAATGGAAAATCCTTTCAGCCTTAGAAAGGATGGGAATTCTGACACATGCTGCAACATAGATGAACCTTGAAAACATTACGCTAAGTGGAATAAGCCAGACATAAAATGATAAATACTGGGTAATTCTATGTATATGAGGTACTAGATACATCAAAATCACAGAGACAGAAAGCAGAATGGTGGTTGCCAGGGATTGGAGGACAGGGAGAGTAGGAAGTTATTGTTTAATAGGTATAGAGTTTCAGTTTTCCAAGATAAAAAGAGTTCTGTAGACGGATGATGGTGAGAGTTGTATGGCAACATAATGTACTTAATCCCACTGAACTGTACACTTAAAAACAGTCAACTTTATGTTATGTTTATTTTACCACAATAAAAACAATTGGAAAAAATCCTCTAAGTAATAACCATTGTATGATGTGCCACAGTTTGTTTAATCATTAATCATTGAAGGACATCTGAGCTGTTTCCAGTTTGGCACTATTATAAATAAAAATGCACAGTGGTGGCCGGACTCGGTGGCTCATGCTGTAATCCCAGCACTTTGGGAGGCTGAGGTGGGTGGATCACCTGATGTCAGGAGTTTGAGACCAGTCTGGCCAACATGGTGAAACCCCATCTCTACTAAAAATACAAAAAGTAGCTAGGCGTGCCAGGCCTATAATCCCGGCTATTCAGGAGGTGGAGGCAGGAGAATTGCTTGAACTGGGGAGTTTGAGGCCACAGTGAGCCATGATGGCACCAGTACTCTCTAGCCTGGGAGAAAGACCCTGCCTCTGAAAAATAAGTAAATAATAACAATGACAAATAAGCCTATGAAAATATGTGCATCATTATATGTCATTAGAGAATTGTAAATTAAAGCCAAATGACATAAATACTAGTATGCTCCAATTACAATGGCCAAAATCCAGAACACTGACAACACCAGATACTGGCAAGGATGTGGAGCAACAGGAACTCTCATTCATCACTGGCGGGAATACGAAGTAGTATGGCCACTTTGGAAGAGTTTGGCAATTTCTTACAAAGCTAAACACACTC
>NW_012103876.1:290232-295270 GCF_000951045.1 Mandrillus leucophaeus
AAAAAAGTAAAAATAGGCTGGGTGTGGCGGTTTATGCTTTTTTTCTCTCTCTTTTTGAGACGGAGTCTCGCTCTGTCACCCAGGCTGGAGTGCAGTGGTGCGATCTCGCTCATTGCAAGCTCCGCCTCCCGGGTTCACCCCATTCTCCTGCCTCAGCCTCCCAAGTAGTTGGGACTACAGGTAGCCACCATGCCCAGCTAATTTTTTTGTGTGTGTTTTTAGTAGAGACGGGGTTTTACTGTGTTAGCCAGGATGGTCTCAATCTCCTGACCTCGTGATCTGCCCGCCTCGGCCTCCCAAAGTCTTGGGATTACAGGCGTGAGCCACCGCACGCGGCCAGCTTAGGTTTATAATTCCAGTGCTTTGGGAGGCAGAAGCAGGAGCATTGCTTGAGTCCAGGAGTTCGAGACCAGTCAGGGCAACATGACAAAACCCCATTTCTACAAATAATACAAAAATTATCTGTATCTGGTGGCATGCGCCTGTAGTCCCAGCCACTCAGGAGGCTGAGGTGAGAGGATTGCTTGAGCCTGGGAGGTCAAGGCTGCAGTGAGCTGTGATCATGCCACTGCATTCCAGCCTGGATGACAGAGCAAGATGCTGTCTCAAAATAAATAAATAAAAATAGAATTACCATATGATCCAGCAATTCCATATCTAGATATATGTTCAAAATAATTAAAAGTAGGGTCTCAAAAAGATATCTGTACACATATGTTCACAGCAGCATTCTTCACAAGCAAAAAAACAAAATGGAAGTGACCCAGTTGTTCATCAGTAGATGAATGATGGATAAGCGAAACATGGTATATCCACACAATGGAAAATCCTTTCAGCCTTAGAAAGGATGGGAATTCTGACACATGCTGCAACATAGATGAACCTTGAAAACATTACGCTAAGTGGAATAAGCCAGACATAAAATGATAAATACTGGGTAATTCTATGTATATGAGGTACTAGATACATCAAAATCACAGAGACAGAAAGCAGAATGGTGGTTGCCAGGGATTGGAGGACAGGGAGAGTAGGAAGTTATTGTTTAATAGGTATAGAGTTTCAGTTTTCCAAGATAAAAAGAGTTCTGTAGACGGATGATGGTGAGAGTTGTATGGCAACATAATGTACTTAATCCCACTGAACTGTACACTTAAAAACAGTCAACTTTATGTTATGTTTATTTTACCACAATAAAAACAATTGGAAAAAATCCTCTAAGTAATAACCATTGTATGATGTGCCACAGTTTGTTTAATCATTAATCATTGAAGGACATCTGAGCTGTTTCCAGTTTGGCACTATTATAAATAAAAATGCACAGTGGTGGCCGGACTCGGTGGCTCATGCTGTAATCCCAGCACTTTGGGAGGCTGAGGTGGGTGGATCACCTGATGTCAGGAGTTTGAGACCAGTCTGGCCAACATGGTGAAACCCCATCTCTACTAAAAATACAAAAAGTAGCTAGGCGTGCCAGGCCTATAATCCCGGCTATTCAGGAGGTGGAGGCAGGAGAATTGCTTGAACTGGGGAGTTTGAGGCCACAGTGAGCCATGATGGCACCAGTACTCTCTAGCCTGGGAGAAAGACCCTGCCTCTGAAAAATAAGTAAATAATAACAATGACAAATAAGCCTATGAAAATATGTGCATCATTATATGTCATTAGAGAATTGTAAATTAAAGCCAAATGACATAAATACTAGTATGCTCCAATTACAATGGCCAAAATCCAGAACACTGACAACACCAGATACTGGCAAGGATGTGGAGCAACAGGAACTCTCATTCATCACTGGCGGGAATACGAAGTAGTATGGCCACTTTGGAAGAGTTTGGCAATTTCTTACAAAGCTAAACACACTCTTATTTTTTTTGTTTTTTTGGTTTTTTTTTTTAATGGAGACAGAGTCTCGCTCTGTCGCCCAGGCTGGACGCTCACTGCAAGCTCTGCCTCCCGGGTTCACGCCATTCTCCTGCCTCAGGCTCCCAGGTAGCTGGGACTACAGGCGCCCACCACCACGCCTGGCTAATTTTTTGTGTTTTTAGTAGAGACAGAGTTTCACTGCATTAGCCAGCATGTTCTTGATCTCCTGACCTCATGATCCGCCCACCTTGGCCTCCCAAAGTGCTGGGATTACAGGCGTGAGCCACCGCGCCTGGCCGGGAAAGAAAGTTTATGAGGGATTTAATAATACAGGGAAGTAGAGATGGTGGCAGTAG
The DNA here is from genome assembly GCF_000951045.1 of Mandrillus leucophaeus. Taxonomy (NCBI): domain Eukaryota; kingdom Metazoa; phylum Chordata; class Mammalia; order Primates; family Cercopithecidae; genus Mandrillus; species Mandrillus leucophaeus. Next base: position 292,452 of record NW_012103876.1, read on the forward strand.
GAGAATATGAATGTGTGTGTGTGTGTGTGTATGTAATTTGGAACATAAGTATATAAGTTGTTCCAGAAATGTGTTCAAGGAAACAGGGAATTAGAAACTAAGGGCTTGCAGTGAGCCGAGATTGTGCCACTGCCCTCCAGTTAGGGCGACAGAGCAAAACTCCATCTCAAAAAAAAATAAAAAAGAAACTAAGTAAGTCAGTGTTGATGGTAAATGGAGATCTTAATACAAAGTACCTGAGTGTATTCAAATTCTGCAGACATGTGACAGGACAGCCTATAATAGTGAACACTGTGCCAGGAAGTTATTTTAAGTTACGTCTAGCTAGACAGTAATTCAATGGCTGACAAGACCTACTGTAAGGTTTTTTAGTGAATTATAAGATAACTTTAATGACAGCACGGTGGCTCACATCTGTAATCCCAACACTTTGGGAGGCCAAGGCGGGAGGATTGCTTGAACCCAGGAGTTCAAGACCAGCCTGAGCAACACAGTGAGACCCTGTCTCTATGATAAATAAATAAAACTTTAATAGATTATTGACTCACATAGACAAAATCTTTGCACGATTGTTCAAGTTGGTTTGGCATGTTATTAAAAGAGTTGACTCCAAATACTCCAGTATTTTGAAACTTATACTTGAACAAGTATGTTCTTGCTTTTTGTATCAATAGTGTCTTTTGCATTTATTTAGATCTTCTCAAATTTTTTAAACCAGCTTTCTTGTAGTTTTTAGCATGTATGTCTAGTGCATTTTTGCTAGATTTATACCTACATAGTTTACCTTTTAGGGTTATTGTAAATAGTATTCTACTTTAAATTGCTGTGTTCATGTGTGAATTGCTAGTATATAGATATACAGTTGGGTTTTTTCTTTGTCTTACATCCTGCAAACTTGTTAAACTCATTTATTAGTCCTAGGAATATTGTGTAGATTTTCTGAGATTTTCAGTGTAGACAATCATGGCATATGCAGATAGAGACAGTAATTTCCACCTTTCTTCTCCTTTCTTTTCTCTTTTTTTTCTTCTTAGACATGGGATATCGTGACAAAAGTGACCCCATCTTCGATGCTAACCTGCCATGTTGACTTTTGATTAGTCCCAGTCTCAGGAATGCCTCCTGATTCCTACTTTATTTACTGTCCTTAGTGTCCCTAGTTTACTTGTCAACCTTGATGTTATCACACCAATTATAGGCGATTATGCATACAGCATTATTGCCTGTCCTGGCGGGTTGCCTCCCATTGCCTCCCTGGAGTACATATCCCCTTTTCCTATGATATGTAAGCCCTGCATCTGGGGAGTAATTGTGGAGATCTACCTGTTTTGCAGCTTCCCAAGACCATGCTACTACCTGTAAGTTCCCCAATAAATCACCCAATACCAACAAACAGGATTTGTGTGCCTCCTTCTTTGATTCCCTGGCTCTTTTGGCATTTGGAGATCGTTTTGCGTATAAGGCCCTTTCATGGAACACAGGCTGGAATGCAGTGGCGCCATCATAGCTCCAACTCCAGCTTCAAACTCCTGGGCTTACGGGATCCTCCTGCCACAGTCTCCTGAGTCTCTGCTATTACAGGAGCATGCCACCATGCCCAGCTAATTTTTTTTTTTTTTTTTTTTAACAGAGATGGAGTCTCCCTCTGTTGCCCAAGCTGGTCTCAAATTCCTAGGCTCAAGTGATGCTCCTGCCTTGATCTCCCAAAGGGCCGGGGTTACAGGCATAAGCCACCGCGTCTGGCCCTGTGTCTTCCTTTCTAATCTGTATGCCTTTATTTCCTTTTTCCTGCACTACAACTATAACTATAACTTCTAGTACTGTGTTGAATAGCAGTGGTGAGAGCAGACTTCCCTGCCGTAATGCTAATCTTAGGAGGAAAGCCTTCCGTTTTACACCTTTAGGAATAATGTGAGGTCGGGCACGGTGGCTCATGCCTGTAATCTCAACACTTTGGGAGGCCAAGGTGGGTAGATCACTTGAGGTCAGGAGTTCGAGATGAGCCTGGGCAACATGGCGAAAACCTGTCTCTACTAAAAATACAAAAAATAGTCAGGCGTCGTGGCACATACCTGTGATCCCAGCTACTTGGGAAGTTGAGGTGGGTGGATCACTTGAGCCCAGAAGGTCAAGGCTGCAGTGAGCTGTGATCGCACCACTGCACTCCAGCATGGGTGACAGGATGAAACTGTCTCTCAAAAAAAAAAAAAAAAAAGTGAGCTGTATCTTTTTTATAAATTATTTTTTCCAAGTTGAGGAATTTTCTCTCTATTCCCATTTTTTAAGAGGTTTTTTGGGTTTTTTTTTTTTTTTTTGCCATGAGTGCATGTTGAATTTAGTCAAATGCTCTTTTTATTTTTTGCATTGATATGATTGTGTGATTTTTATTCCCTAGGCTGTCAACATGGTGGATTACAGTGATTAATCTTTGAATATTGAAATAGTCCTTCATCCCTAGAATAAATCCCCACCCAGGTCATGGTATACAATTCTTTTTATATATGACTGAATTTGTTATGCTAATAACTATGCTAATGCGTTAAGGATTCTTTTATCTAAATGCTATTAGTCTTCAGTTTTCTTTTGTTACACTGTTTTTGTCTGGCTTTGGTATCAGGGTATTTGTTACTAGCTTCATAAAATGAATTGAGAAGTATTTCCTCCTCTTTTATTTTCTGGAAGAAATTATGTAGAATTGACATCAATTTCATCTGAAAAGTGTGGTAGAGGCCGGGCGCAGTGGCTCACGCCTGTAATCCCAGCACTTTGGGAGGCCGAGGTGGGCAGATCACCTGAGGTCAGGAGTTCGAGACCAGCCT
>NW_012103876.1:295575-297759 GCF_000951045.1 Mandrillus leucophaeus
AAAATTAGCCAGTGTGGTTGTACATGCTTGTAATCCCAGCTACTCAGGAGGCTGAGGCAGGAGAATCACTTGTACCTGGGAAGCAGAGGTTCGGTGAGCTGAGATGGCACCTTTGCATTCTAGCTTGGGCAACAAGAGGAAACTGTCTCAAAAAAAAAAAAAAAAGGTGGTAGAATGCTCCAGTGAAATCATCTGGGCCTTGAAATTTCCTTTTGGGGAGTGTTTTAATTATGAATTAAATTTCCTTAATAGCTCTAGGGCTATTCAAAGTATCTTTTTCATATTGGTAAGTTGTGATAGTGTGTGCTTTTTGAGTAATTGATCTATTTTGCCTAAATTGTTACATTTATGTATGTAGGGGTTCAGTCAGGATGGTGAGGAAAATTATAAAATAAAACACAAACCTTGGAAGGCCAAAAGGTTTTTGCATAGCTTTAGATAGTTTGGCTGAAGGTGACCTAATCCTCTTTGAGTGATAGCAAGGGTAATTAACATAGGAATGTAAAGGAGTCTATCTAAATAGCTTGTTTACTTGTGTGGTTCTAAAAGTAACCTTTAATCATTTGCCAGCAGGATGGGGCTGGCAGGATGGGGCTCTCCGGTAGGGAAGGTGACCAGGTTGATTACCCTCTAATGGTGTTTACTTGAGGCTTGTTGATTACCCTCTAATGCTGTTTACTTGTGTTTAATGTGTGCTAAATAAATGTGGAGAAGGCCAGCAAGTTGGGACCACGGTTGCAACTGTTTACAGCACTCTCCTGGGGGTGAATAAGGGGCCCAGACACTGGGCCGGGCTGACAAGCAGAATATCTGTGTCGGTGTACGTTATTCATCCTTTGTTGAGTCAAGGTCTGCAGCACAGAGCCCCACATACGTATGTAAAGTTGTCCATGGCTTTATTCTCTTATGATCTTTTGAAGTGGGCAGGGTCTGTACTGATGTCACCCATTTCATTACTGATACTGGTGATTTATGTCTTCTTTCTTTTTTCTTCATCAGTTTTGTTAGAGGTTTGTCAATTTTATCAGTCTTTTCAAAGAATCAGCTTTTTGTGTCATTTATTTTCTCTGTTGCTTTTCTGTTTTCAATTTCATTGGTTTCTGCTTATTTTTTCCTTTTCTGCTTGCTTTGAATTTACTTTGTTCTTCTTTTTCTAGTGACTTGAAGTACAACTTTGCAGTTTTTTTGTTTTGTTTTGTTTTGTTTTTTGAGACAAGGTCTCACTCTGTCACCCAGGATGGAGTACAGTGGCAAGATCTTGGCTCATCGCAGCCTCCACCTCCCAGGTTCAAGCTATTCTCCTGACTCACCTTCCCGAGTAGCTGGGATTACAGACATGTGTCACCACGCCCTGCTAATTTTTGTATTTTTAGTAGAGATGGGGTTTCACCATGTTGGCCAGCCTGGTCTCGAACCCCTGACCTCAGGTGATCCACCATCTTCAGCCTCCCAAAGTGCTGAGATTGCAGGCATGAGCCACTGCACCCAGCCAGAAGTAGTTTAGATATTGATTTGAGACTTTTTTAGTTAGGATTTTGGTTGTACTTAGCTGGAGGAATGGAGAAAAGTATGTCTATATCATCTTCTCAGAAGCAGAAGTACTAAACTATCAGGTATGTTTTAAAGAAAAAATTATTCCAAAAAAAATTAAATCGTTATTCTCTCCATCCCTTTCCAAATACAGCTACTTTAATAACTTTGATTTGTATCTATTCCACTAATAAGGAATTTCAAAAACAGGCTGGGCGTGGTGGCTCACATGGGTAATCCCAGCACTTTGAAAGGGTGAAGCAGGAGAGCTGCTTGAGCTCAGGAGTTCAAGACCAGACTGGGCAACATGGTGAAACCCTGTCTCTACAAAAAAGTACAAAAATTAGCCAGGTGTTGTGGCTCGCACCTGTAGTCCCAACTACTTAGCCAGGCATGGTGGCGCATTCCTGTAGTCCCAGCTACTTAGGAGGCTGAAGTGGGAGGATTGCTTGAGCCCAGGAGGCCAAGGCTGCAGTGAACTGTGATTGTGCCACTGCACTCTAGCCTGGGTGACAGTGAGACCCTGCCTCAATAAATAAATAAACAAAAATAAGCTAAAAGAAATAAATTATGGACCAGGCACAGTGGCTCACACCTGTAATCCCAACACTTTGGGAGGCCAAGGTGGGTGGATCATCTAAGGTCAGGAGTTCG
>NW_012103876.1:302139-303911 GCF_000951045.1 Mandrillus leucophaeus
TACTCCTGCAAGGATGGCCATGATCAAAAAATAATAGCTGTTGGGAGGATGCAGTGAACAGGGAATACCTCTACACTGCTGGTAGAAATGTAAACTGGTACAGCCACTATGGAAAACAGTGTGGAGATTCTTTAAGGAACTACAAGTAGAACTACCATTTGATTCAGAAATCCCACTACTGGGTATCTACCTAGAGGAAAAGAAGTCATAATACAAAAAAGATACTTGCACATGCATGTTTATAGCAGCACAATTCACAATTCCAAAAATGTGGAACCAACTCAAATGCCCATCAATAAAAGCGTGGATAAAGAAACTGTGAGATACACACACACACACACACACACACACACACACATATGATGAAATACTACTCAGCCATAAAAAAGAATGAATTAATGGCATTTGCAGCATCCTGGATGGAACTGGAGACTATTATTCTAAGTGAAGTAACTCAGGAAGGGAAAACCCAACGTCATATGTTCTCACTTATAAGTGGGAGCTAAGCTATGAGGCTGCAAAGGTGTAAGAATGACACAATAGACTCTAGGGACTCAAGGGGAAAGGGTCCGAAGGGGGTGAGGAATAAGAGTCTACAAATTGGGGTCAATGTATACTGCTTGGGCGATGGGTGCACCAAAACCAAAATCTCACAAATCACCACTAAAGAACTTACTCATGTAACCAAATACCACCTGTTCCCCACAATCTTATGGAAATTTAAAAAAAAAAAGAAACTTTTTAAAAATAGCCAATTCACACTGCCTGCAGGAAAGCCTAAAGAATAAAGCCCATTTACTTAATAAAGGCAGGCCCACAAGTCCTGTCTCATGCACCCCCACACCACCCACTGGTTGCGTTCCCCACTGTCTCTGGACTTCCCAAAGGACTTCATGGCACCCCTCTTCTCTCTGGGGTCTGTGAGTAATCAGGTGCCACTGCTATTTCATGTGTTTCATTGTGCTGTCCCTGCTGTGTCTCATCTGACTGACACACCCGAACCCAACTCTCCTGACTAACTTGCTAGGAATAAGCTGGACACAGTTCAGACAAGAGTCACAAGGGTGTGTGCCAGTATAGACAAGTTTCCTGTGACAGGGACACCAGTCGCAGGCTGGACGCTTGAGTGTCCATCTGCCAGGATAAAAAAAAGTACCCTGGCTGGGCGCAGTGGTTCATGCCTGTAATCCCAGCACTTTGGGAGGCCGAGGTGGGAGGATCACGAGGTCAGGAGATCGAGACCATCCTGGCTAACACAGTGAAACCTCATCTCTACTAAAAATACAAAAAATTAGCCGGATGTGGTGGTGGGCGCCTGTAGTCCCAGCTACTCGGGAGCCTGAGGCAGGAGAATGGCGTGAACCCCAGAGGCGGAGCTTGCAGTGAGCCGAGATCGTGCCATGCACTCCAGCCTGGGCAACAGAGTAAGACTCCGTCTCCAAAATAAAAATAAAAATAAAAAATAAAGTATCCTGTGAGTCTGGGCGCAGTGGTTCATGCCTGTAATCCCACTACTTTGGGAGGCCAAGGCAGGAGGATTGCTTGAGATCAGGAGTTTGAGACCAGCCTGGGCAACACAGTGAGACCCCATCTGCACAAAAAATAAAATTAGCCAGGCATGGTGGAATGCACCTGTGGTCCCATCTACTTGGGAGGCTGAGGTGGGAGAAGGGCTTGAGCCCAGTAGGCTGAAGCTGCGGTGAATTGTGATCATGCCACTGGGCAACAGAGCAGACCTTGCCAGAAAGAAAAGAAAGAAAGGAAGGAAGGGA
>NW_012103876.1:304109-305891 GCF_000951045.1 Mandrillus leucophaeus
AAAGGAGGAAGGGAGGGAGGGAGGGAGGGAGGGAGGGAGAATCCTGTGAAAGGTACACTGTAAACAGCTTCCCCAGATTCCCATCGGGGCAGGGCTAGAACTTACAGCCACTTCCCAGAGAGAGACCTCAAGACCAAATTCCAAATTGGAAGAAAACGTAACATCAGATCAGGAGAGATCTTTGTTTTTAAGCACATACTCTTTTTTGCTGTTTAAGGAATTTTTATTTATTTATTTATTTATTTTTTTGCCACGCGCATCTTTTCTCTCTCTCTTTTCTGTACTAAGATCTTGCTCTATCACCCAGGCTGGAGTCCAGTGGCTCAATCATCACTCACTGCTGTCTCAACCTCCCAAGTTCAAGCAATCCTTCCACCTCTGCCTCCCAAGCAACTGGGACTACAGGCACGCACCACCATGCCCAGCTAATTTTTGTATTTTTTTTAGAGATGGAGTCTCGCTATGTTGCCCAGGCTGGTCTTGAACTCCTGGGCTCAAGCAATCCTCCTGCCTCGGCCTCCCAAAATGCTGGGATTACAGGCGTGAGCCCCTGCATCTGGCCATCTTTCACATTTTCAATGAAAAAAGAAGTTAATTTTAAAAAATCAAAGTTATCAGTGGCTATTGTAAAAAATATAGATAAGTTGGCTCATGCATGTAACCCCAACACTTTGGGAGGCCAAGGCAGGCAGATCACGAGGTCAGGAGATTGAGACCATCCTGGCTAACATGGTGAAATCTCGTCTCTACTAAAAACACATACACAAAAAATTAGCCAGGCTTGGTGGTGGGCGCCTGTAGTCCCAGCTACTCGGGAGGCTGAGGCAGGAGAATAGCGTGAACCCGGGAGGTGCAGCTTGCAGTGAGCCAAGATCACACCTCTGCACTCCAGCCTAGGCAACAGAGCGAGACTCCGTCTTTGAAAAAAAAAAAAACGTATAGACCAGTCTTTGAATATCCCAAACCTCAGAGACAGACATTGTTTATAGAATTATGTCAGAAAGACAGGTCCTAACTTGAGTTTCTGGCCTTCGTATCTCAAGCATGTCCCTGCAGAGACTTGGTATAATACGTGCAAAGGCAGACTCCTGGCTGTGCATGGAACTCTCTGTTGGTCCTTTCAGAAACCTCTCTCCTTTCTTTGGTCAGGATGATTTTCAGTGAAGAACTTCTGACCTCAAGGTGGCTGCCCCCCAGATTGGTCAGGAGACAGTAACCCTTCCTGTACTCACCCTCAACTATGAAGAGCAGGAATCAAAAGGGTTTGTGGTTTCTGGGATACAGTACAATGCATGCATGAACGTGGGCTACAAGGCTGAATGTCCCAACTTGCCCTACTACACAACAGGTTGATGTCTTAACTGTGACTTTTTGAGCTTAGATATGAGATTGAACTTGTTATCATTGAGAAGAACTGTCCTCAAGCACTGTTACTGAAAACGGAATGGCTTTTGAAATTAGCTTTTGCTGAAGACTTGATCATGTTTCCTTTTTTGACATAGGGTCTGGCTCTGTCACCCAGGCTGGAGTGCAGCGGTGTGATCACAGCTCACTGCAGCCTCAACTTAAGGAGTTCAAGCAATCCTCCCACCTCAGCCTCCTGAGTAGCTGAAACTACAGGTATGCAACACGATGCCCAGCTAATATTTTTGAAAATATTTTGGCTGGGCGCGGTGGCTCAAGCCTGTAGTCCCAGCACTTTGGGAGGCCGAGACGGGCGGATCACGAGGTCAGGAGATCGAAACCATCCTGGCTAACATGGTGAAACCCCGTCTCTACTAA
>NW_012103876.1:307401-308084 GCF_000951045.1 Mandrillus leucophaeus
GGAGGCGGAGGGTGCATTGAGCTGAGCTCATGCCAGTGCACTCCAGCCTGGAGAAAGAGTGAGACCCTGTCTCAAAAAAATAATAATAATAAATTAAATTAAATTTAAAAGAAAACCTGATCATGTGCTTGGATGTCATACCAATGTCAAATGTCTACAAAAATTTCCTAAACAATTACTTCCAACCTCCCCTCCCCTTCCCTTCCATTCCCTTTCTTGAGTCAAGGTGCCGCTCTGTTGCCCAGGCTGGAGTGCAGTGGCACAATCATGGCTTTCTGCAGCTTCGATCTCCCAGGCTCAGGGGATCCTCCCATCTCAGCCTCCTGAGTAGCTGGGACTACAGGCACATGCCACCATGCCCGGATATTATTATTATTATTATTATTATTGTTATTATTTGTAGAGATGGAATTTTTCTGTATTGCCCAGGCTGCTCTCAAGCTTCCGGGCTCAAGCAATTTTCCTCAACCTCCTGAAGTGCTGTACTGCAGGCGTGAGCCACTGAACCTGGCTCAAATTTCTATACTTAGCTTGTTGCAGACCTGTAACAAACTTGAGAGACCAGGGCTGGCCTGCAGATCACACTGTGTTTTGCACAGTGCCATGGCAGTGGTCCAGTGGTCAGACTGCCCATAGAAATACCCTAAAGGGATAAAAAAGAAAAATTCTTTTTTTTTTTTTTT
>NW_012103876.1:308134-308574 GCF_000951045.1 Mandrillus leucophaeus
AAAAAAAAAAAAAAAAAAGAAAATATTTTGACGAGATAGGGTCTCACTATGTCACCCGGGCTTGTCTCAACTCCTGGACTCAAAAGATCCTTCCACGGCAGCCTCCCAAAGTGTTAGGATTACAGGCATGAGCCACCACACCTGGCCATATTTCTTTATCGATTCAACCTAGACTGACAAGGCAAAACAGATCTTCCATTTGAAACTGTGTTGGGGGTCCCCGAGACCACTCTCAAGTTCAGTGATTCACTAGAAGTATTCATAAAATTCAGAAAAGTTGTGGTACTCATGGCTATGGTTTATCACAGCAAAAGGATACAGATGAAGATCGGGAAGAAGGGCAGAGATCAGGAGAGACTGCGTGCAAGCTTCTCGTGGGCCTCTCCCACTGGTGTTACACAGACAGCACTAGTTCACTTAGTAATGATGTCTGACATGTA
>NW_012103876.1:310679-312151 GCF_000951045.1 Mandrillus leucophaeus
ATGGTGACGCATGCCTGTAGTCCCAGCTACTCAGGAGGCTGAGGCAGAAGAATCACTTGAACCCGGGAGGCGGAGGCTGCAGTGAGCCGAGTTTGCGTCACTGCGCTCCAGCCTGGGTGTCAGAGCGAGATTCTGTCTCAAAAAAAAAAAAAGCAGGGCAGGGGGCAGCAATAAGAACTCACAGAATTCAGGATGGGGTGAGACTCGGATGGATGGATGGATGGATGGATGGATGGATGGATGGATGGATGGATGGATGGATGGATGGATGGATGGAAAACGAATGTGAGTAGAGCACTGAAACTTGGGAGGGTTTGAATCTGAAGAGAGGGAAAGGAATTCCAGGTGGGGATAAAGACGCCTGCAGAGACACAAAGGCAGGAAGGATCTTAAGAGCACTTGAAGTGGCTTAACCCTTAATTACATAACATGTTAAGGTTAGAGGCTTTTTCTGAGACAATTGCAGCCTCAGCCTCCCAGGCTCAAGCCGTCCTCCCACCTTAGCCTCCAGAGTAGCTGAGACTATAGGTGCATGCCACCACATTCTGGCCAATTTTTCATACTTTTTTTGTAGGGACAGGGTTTGGCTATGTTGCCCAGGCTGGCCTCCAACTCCTAGACTCAAGCGATCCTCCCACCTTGGCCTCCTAAAGAGCTGGGATTACAGGTGAGGGCTATCATGCCTGGCCAAGATAGAGGCTTTTTTTTTTTTCTTTTTTTCTTTCTTCTTTTTTTTTTTTGGAGAGTCTCTCTGTCATCCAGGCTGGAGTGAGGTGGCATGATCTCGGCTCACTGCAACCTCTACCACCCAGGTTCAAGCGATTTCCTGCATCAGCCTCCTGAGTAGCTGGGACTACAGCCACCTGCCACCACTCCTGACTAATTTTTGTGCTTTTAGCAGAAATGGGGTTTCACCACGTTGGCCACGCTGGTCTCGAACTCCTGACCTCAGCTGATCCACCTGCCTTGGCCTCCCAAAGCGCTGGGATTACAGGAGTGAGCCACTGCACCTGGCCAATAGAGGCTTTGAAAAGGAATGGTTCAGCCGGGCGTGGTGAATCCTAGCACTTTGGGAGGCCAAGGCGGGCAGATCACGAGGTCAGGAGATCAAGACCATCCTGGCCAACATGGTGAAACCCGATCTCTACTAAAAATACAAAAATTTATCTGGGTGTGGTGGCGCGCACCTGTAGTCCCAGCTACTCAGAAGGCTGAGGCACAAGAATCACTTGAGCCCAGGAGACGGAGGTTGCAGTGAGTCAAGATCACGCCACTGCACTCCAGCCTAGCGACAGAGTGAGACCCTGTCTCAAAACAAAACAAAACAAAAAATAAAATTAGCTGGGTGTGGTGCCACACGCCTGTAAGCCTGTGGTCCCAGCTACTTGGGAGGCTGAGGCAGGAGGATCACTTGAGCCCAGGAGGTCAAGGCTGCAATGAGCTATGATTGTGCCACTGCACTCCAGCCTGGG
>NW_012103876.1:312201-313273 GCF_000951045.1 Mandrillus leucophaeus
GAAAGAAAGAAAGAAAGAAAGAAAGAAAGAAAGAAAGAAAGAAAGAAAGAAAGAAAGAAAGAAAGAAAGAAAGAAAGAAAGAAAGAAAGAACAAAAAACACGCCACCCCACCCCCCACCCCCACACACAGGTTTTTTATACAGTTGATAGTACCAGTTTAGAATGATTCAGGACCATGGACAGCGCCTCATTCTCCCTCCCAAACCCTATCGTCATTGCCTCTGCTGTTTCCAGCTCCAGTGAATACCACTGGTGAGCTCCTAGCTACCAAATCCTATGGGTGCTTTTCAGCACGTGCCTTAATTGACGTTTCTAAAGCGTTTGACTTTTAACAACATCTGCATCTGTCATTTTTGTTTAACAATAATTCCCAATGAAATAATAGAAAACGTTCCCCTAGGATTATCAAGATGCCATACCGCTAGAATGAGCGGACAGGTTTTGTAGCTGAAACATATTATTAATCTTAAGACACCGTATTAACAGTTTCCATGTACTTTTTAACGGGTTCTTGGAGGCGGGAGACAGATTTTATTCAATATTGTATTCAACATGTATCATAAGGCCTGGCCCGGAGTTTGTGTGAGCAAATGCCTGCCACTTATCAGCGGGATGACCTTGGACAAAATATTACTAAACTTCTTTTTGATGCTGTTTGCCCCGTTATAAAATTATTATGATAATAAAGTCTATCTCATGGCATTGTATTTAGGATTAAATTAGTTAATACCCTTAAAAGTGCTTAGAACGGTGACTGAAACAGAAGGATAAAAGATATTATAATTTTAAGCCAGCCACGGTGGCTCATGCCTGTAATCCCAGCACTTTGGGAGGCCGAGGTGGGCAGATCACCTGAGGTCAGGAGTTCAAGACCAGCCCGGCCAACATGGTGAAACCCCAACTCTAATAAAAACACAAAAATTAACCGGACGTGCTGATAGGCACCTGTAATCCCAGCTACTCGGGAGGCTGAGGCAGGAGAATCACTTGAACCCAGGAAGCAGAAGTTGCAGTGAGCAGAGATGGTACCACTGCACTCCAGCCTGGGTGATACAGTGAGACTCTGTCTCAA
>NW_012103876.1:318373-319687 GCF_000951045.1 Mandrillus leucophaeus
AAAATTGGCTAGGCATGGTGATGCATACCTGTACTCCCAGCTACTTAGAGGCTGAGGTGGGAGGATCACTTGAGCCCAGGGGGTCAAAGCTGCAGTGAGCTGTGATCTTGCCACTGCACTCCAGCCTGGGTGACAGAGAGGGACCCTGTCTCAAGAAAAAATTATTATTATATTTGTAAAGACTCTTTTTCCAGATAAGGTCATATTCAAAGGTTCTGGGGGTTGAAGCATGGCCATATCTTTTTTGTAATCACTAGTCAACCCATTACTGAGAGCAAGAAGTGTACACACGATAAGGTACCCAGTGACATTAAAAAATGGAACAATTGGCTGGGCGCAGTGGCTCATGCCTGTAATTCCAGCACTTTGGGAGGCTGAGGCAGGTGGATCATTTGAGGTCAGAAGTTCAAGACCAGCCTGACCAACATGGTGAAACCCCATTCTACTAAAAATACAAAAAAAAAAAAAAAAAAAAAAAAATTAGCTGGGCATGGTGACGCATGCCTGTAGTCCCAGCTACTCAGGAGGCTGAGGCAGAAGAATCACTTGAACCCAGGAAGCAGAAGTTGCAGTGAGCAGAGATGGTACCACTGCACTCCAGCCTGGGTGATACAGTGAGACTCTGTCTCAAAAATAAATAAATAAATAAACAAACAAATAAAATAAAATAAAACCTGGGAAATTTGACTCAACTTTTGGCATTCTTTTCTATCCTCCAAATACTTTTCTCCAGGTAAAGGAAAGGCCGCATACAAAGAGGTAAGACTCACTGCCTCTGTCTTTAAAGAGTTGGCCATATCAGGGGGAGTATGTTCATTCTTATGGCTTCTGTAACAAATTGCCACAAACTCTATGGCTTTTGCATTATTCTCTCACAGTTCCGGAGGTCAGAAGTCCAAAATCAAGGTGACAGCAGGGCTGTGTTCCCTCCAGAGGTTCTAGGGGAGAATCCTTCCTTGCTTCTCCCAGCTTCTGGTGGCTCCAGGCACTCCTTGGCTTGTGGTTGCATCACTCTCGTCAGTCTCTGTCTCCATCTTCACACTGATTTCTCTTCTGATGTCTCTTCTACTCTTCTGACTCTTATGAAGATTCATGTCACCTGGATTTAGGGGCCACCCAGGTAATCACGGGTAATTCACCCAGAATGATCTCATCTCAAAATCTTTATATTAGTCATATTTGCATCTAGGTGCAGTGGCTCATGTCTGTAATCCCAGAACTTTTGGGAGGCTGAGGTGGGAGGATCACTTGAACCCAGGAGTTGGAGATCAGCCTGGGCAACACAGTGAGATCAAATCTCTACAAAAAAAATTT
>NW_012103876.1:323762-329560 GCF_000951045.1 Mandrillus leucophaeus
AGTGAGACCCTGTCTCAAAACAAAACAAAACAAAAAATAAAATTAGCTGGGTGTGGTGCCACACGCCTGTAAGCCTGTGGTCCCAGCTACTTGGGAGGCTGAGGCAGGAGGATCACTTGAGCCCAGGAGGTCAAGGCTGCAATGAGCTATGATTGTGCCACTGCACTCCAGCCTGGGTGACAGAGCAAAACCTGTCTTTAAAGAGAAAAGTACACGTGGCCGGGCACAGTGGCTCACACCTGTAATCCCAACACTTTGGGAGGCTGAGGTGGGTGGATCACCTGAGGTCAGGAGTTCGAGACCAGCCTGGCCAACATGGTAAAACTCTGTTTCTACTGAAAATACAAAAAATTAGCCGGGGATGGTGGCAGGCTCCTGCAATCCCAGCTACTCGGCAGGCTAATGGAGGAGAATCACTTGAACCCGGGAGGCGGAGGTTGAACTAAGACTGCACCACTGCACTCCAGCCTGGGCAACAAGAGTGAAACTCTGTCTCAAAAACAAAAAAATAAATACAATAAAATACCACATGTTGAAATGATAATATTTGGAATACATTTAGATAAATAAATCATATTAATAAAATTAACTTCACCTGTTTCTTTATATTTTTTTAATGTGGCTACTGGAAAATCTTAAATTAATATATACATCTTATTCTGTTCGAGTTGAATAGTGTTGCTGTAGCTCTCCAGCCACCTCCTGAGGTCTCTCCTCTGAGCTTTGGGAGCTAGAAAGTTGACAACATGATTAAAATGAGCCTTAAGGCAGCTGGGATAGGGAACAGAGTAAGGGTTTGGATCAGACCCTGGATTGACTTCCAGGCTCTGCAAGTCTCTAGCAGCATGCCTTCCAGTGAGACACTTACCATTCCTGACCTCGTAAATATAGTCTAAAGGTTCCATGGGACACGAAAGGCAAAGCACCAGGCACAAGACCTGGCACGTAGTAGGGACTCAATCAGCAGGAGCTACTTTCCATCACAGAGGGCACTGCTCCAGTATCCATTACTGTGCAAATATAACTAGACTGCAAATACAGGTCTAGACATGCAAATTTAACAGGGATCTGAGAGTTAAGAAATCCATTTCCAGGCCGGGCACGGTGGCTCACGCCTGTAATCCCAGTACTTTGGGAGGCTGAGGCAGGCAGATCGCCTGAGGTCAGGAGTTTGAGACCAGCCTGGTCAACGTGGCGAAATCCCATCTCTACTAAAAAATACAAAAATTAGCTGGGAGTGGTGGCAGACACCTGTAATCCCAGCTACTTGGGATGCTGAGGCAGGATAATTGCTTGTACCCAGGAGGTGGAGGTTGCAGTGAGCCGAGATCACGCCATTGCACTGGAGCCTGGGTAACAGAGTGAGACTCCATCTCAAAAAGGAAGAAAAAAGAAAAAAAGAATTCTGTTTCCTAAACTGGGACAGCTTCCAAACCCCACTGGAGCGGGCCCGGGAACATCCTGCAGGAAATTGGGCAGCAATTCATGTTTCAAGTTTCCTGTGGCCTCAAGTGAACAAAAGATCAGTTCACAGGTGGGGCACTGGCTTTGGGCAGGTGAGAAGCAGGCAAAGATGTGTGAGGTCAGTCCGCCTTGGGAGAGGTGACATATCCCTCGGATATGGCCCGCTAAGAATAAGGGGGAGCAGTTTAGGGATCTTAGGCAGAATGATGTCTTCAAGTAGCCACTGAAGAGAATGATACCTGAGAAGAGAAAAATAGGACTGCTGGGTAGGGCTTGTAAAAAGTAAAGTAGAGGTTCCTCTTCAAAGACTTTCCTTCCCATCTAATTAGGAATAAATAGTAACTTCTCTTAGAAGCAAAATTTATTCAAAGACCTGTGCTAACATTCTTAAATATCTGCTAGCCGTAATAGAGAAATCAATGGACTTTATGTTCTTAGCTCCCACAATTTAGCCTGAATATTTGCCCTGGCATGCTTATACTAGTCCAAGCAAGCATTAGGTCATAGCCTGTTCCTCTTCCTTATCTGAAGGTATTTTTACCTTTCTCAGCATCCCACAAGTTACTTCCTCCTTCCTTTGTTCTCCTCTGTCTTTGCCTCTTTTAAAAAGTTCTAAGTTACTAGCCAATCAGGACAAATACAAAATGTGAGGTCCCGTTTCAGCCAATAAAAACTGGACACAGTAGGAAGGTGGACGCGTCAGGTTATAAATGACCCTCTCTCCTTTGTTCAGTGTACTGTTGTGGCAAAACTGCTGGCGAGTGTACCCTTTCTGCAAAAAGTAAAAATGGCCTTGCTGAAGAAATTCAATTCATATTAAAGTGCTATTTCTTTACAGCACCAAAGGACAAGCATTTCTAACAGGCTGAAGGTCAAAGGAGAGACTGACCTTCTAGATCTCTCCTCGGAGCTAGATCTGCAATGTGGCCAACCCACAGATTGCCTGCAAAGTCAGGGGAATAGAGCGAGCGGGATGCAAAGGTGGGCAGAATCCTGGGGAATACAGCGAGCTGGGTGAGGAAGTGGGCAGAATCCTGGAGAGGAAGGATGATTAGGGAGAGCTCAAAAGAGAGATGGCAATCAGGAGAGTGGTGCCATGGCCTCCAGGAGATGTGGGTACATGAAGGCAGCATGTGTCAGTCTTGGTGCTGTTGAGAGGGCTGATCCAGTGGAGGCTGAAGTTTCCAAGGCCCCCAAGACCTTACTGTCATGCTGATCCAGAGTAACTTCTTGGTGTGAGGAAAACCGGAGCCAAGAGTGAAAGGGAAGTGAGAATGCGTCTTCTGCTTTTTGGAAGGCAGGGAGAGACGAAGGGCTATCCCTAGAGGATGGCCATATAGTCCATCCTCATTGTTGTCATTGTTAAAAATAGGATTAATAGGCCAGGCGCGGTGGCTTACACCTGTAATCCCAGCACTCTGGGAGGTCAAGGTGGTGGATCACCTGAGGTCAGGAGTTCGAGATCAGCCTGGCCAACGTGGTGAAATCCCGTCTCTACTAAAAATACAAAAATTAGCCGGGTGTGGTGGTGCACGCCTGTCATCCCAGCTACTCAGGAGGCTGAGGCAGGAGAATCACTTGAACCTGGGAGGTGGAGCTTGCAGCGAGCCGAGATCTCGCCGCTGAACTTCAGCTTGGGCGACAAGAGTGGAACTCTGTATAAAAAAAAAAAAAAAAAAAAAAAAGTTGATAGGTCGTTTATATTCTTAGGAAGAAAATGTAGCAGAAACAGGATTTAAGATAACAGAAGAGAAAATAGAAGAAGCCAGGTCCTCAGAAAGGCAGGAGGAAGTGGAATCAGAACCCAGGTGGAGAGATTTATCTAGGATAGAAGGGAGTCGTTGACACCTGGGACAGAAGGGACACAGAAAGAGAGCAGTTTTATGTCTTCTATTCATGGCTCCACAGACATACTGTGAAGAATCTGCTATATTGAGGAAGTCTGTAGGCAGGGATCGGGGTGTCCCACCTCTATTCTTGCCACTTGAGGAAAGAACGAGGATAGGGAAATTTTTTTTTTGGAGACAGAGTCTCGCTCTGTCACCCAGGCTGGAGTGCAGTGGCGAGATTTCGGCTCCCTGCAACTTCTGCCTCCAAAGCTTAAGCGATTCTTATGCCTCAGCCTCCTGAGTAGCTGGAAAAATAGGCATGAACCACCATGCCTGGCTAATTTTTGTATTTCTTGTAGAGATGGGGTTTAGCCATGTCGCCTAATTATTTTAAGCTAAAGGCAACTGAGATACAGCAGATGCAGGAAGAGCTCTTTGACCTCCCCCTTTCTACCTAAAAGAAGGGTATACATTTCCCAAGAGAAAGGTGCCCTTCTAATAACAGGAAGTGAAGAACATTATAATCACTGGAGATGAGGAGTCAATGCTGAGATGAATCTGGACAGAACAAGCCTTATTCAAATAGCCCTTATCAAGCTGAGCACAGTGGCTCACATCGGTAATCCCAGCACTTTGGGAGGCTGAGGTGGGTGGACTGCTTGAGGCCAGGAGTTTGACACCAACCCGGGCAACATGCAAAACCCCATCTCTACAAAAAATTAGCCAGGTGTGCTGGCATGCACCTGTAGTCCCAGGTACCCGGGAGGCTGAGGTGGAAGGATCACTTGAGCCCAGGAGGTCAAGGCTGTAGTGGGCCATGATCACACCACTGCACTCCAGCCTGGACAACAGAGTGAGACTCTGTCTCAAAAAATAATAATAATATCCCTATTAGCTAGGCACAGTGGCACACATCTATAGTCCTAGCTACACAGAAGACAGAGGTGGGAGGATCACTTGAGTCTAGGAGTTCAAGACCAGCCTGAGCAACATAGAAAGACCCCGTCTCTTAAAAAGAAAAGAATTCATCTTTCATTAGCTTCCCCCATATATTTCCTAGTCACTTTCCCACAATTTTTCAGTCCCAGCTCAACCCCCCTTTTTCCTTTGTCTTGTCATGTGTCCACAATTTATAATTCATTGTTAAAATGGTTTATAAGCTGTTTCTTTGGATCTTTATTTCTTTTTAAATTTACTTTTCTTTTTAATTTAATTAGAGACAGGGTCTCACTGTGTTGCCCAGGCTGGTACCAAACTCCTGGGCTCGAGGGATCTTCCTGCCCTGGCCTCCCAAAGTGCTAGGATTACAGGCATAAGCCACTGCACATGGCCTGGGTCTTCATTTCTTTTCTAGGAAGGTCTCCATGTACACATAAAAATTAAAATTTTAACGTCAAAATTTGCATGCTTTCTTCCTGCTAATCTTCTTAGATCTGTTCAATTCACAGAACCTAAGACGGGAGAAGAAAAGTCTTTCCTCCCATCCAAGCCTATTACCTCATGGGGTTGCCGTGCCGAGATCAGAATCTCCTCAAAACCTTCACATCTTCATTTCCTGGTAATCACCCTGGTTGTCCAGCATCAATGCTCCGTGTCATAAAGGAATCTAGGGAAGCGCAGAGAGCGTCCCTGGTCTCAGCTTGAAGCTCCTTCCACTCCCCTATTTGGCTTCCATCCTTCACTGTTCACAGCCCCTCCCACTGTGGAGGCGAGGGAGATCAGACTGCAAAAGTCACAGTGTGGGCAGAGACCCACATCAGGTTCTTGGGGCGAATTCTTCCCCTCAGGTTAGATGGTGGCTTTCCAAAATTCTCAAATTCCCAAAACCTAGCATATCTTAGTCCATCCAGGCTGCTATAACAGAATACCATAGACTGCACGGCTTACAAAGAGCATACATTGGTCGGACGTGGTGGCTCACACCTGTAATCCCAGCACTTTGGGAGGCCAAGGCAGGTGGATCACCTGAGGTCAGGAGTTCGAGACCAGCCTGGCCAACACGGTGAAACCCTGTCTCTACTAAAAATACAAAAAATTAGCCAGGTGTGGTGGTGGGCGCCTGTAATCCCAGCTACTCGGGAGGCTGAGGCAGGAGAATTGCTTGAACACGGGAGGCAGAGGTTGCAGTAAGCTGAGATCACACCAGCCTGGGTGACAGAGCGAGACTCTGTCTCAAACAAACAAAATACATTGATTTCTCACTGTTCTAGAGGCTAGGAAGTTCAACATCAATGTGCTGCCAAACTTGTTGTCAATTGAGAGCCTACTTTCTGGTTCAAAAACGGCCTTCTATTTTTTTTTTTCACCCAGCCTGGTCTCGGACTCCTGGGCTCACATGACCCATCTGCCTCAGCAATTACAGGTGTGAGCCACTGCACCCCAGGATTTTTTTTTTTTTTTTTTTACTTCTTTTTACTACAACCTCCACATGGTAGAAGGGGCAAGATGTCTGTCTCAGGCCTCTTTTCTTTTTTTGAGACAGAGTCTTGCTCTGTTGCCCAGGCT
>NW_012103876.1:330460-335388 GCF_000951045.1 Mandrillus leucophaeus
TTGTTGTCCAGGCTGGAGTGCAATGGTGCGATCTCAGCTCACCGAAACCTCCACCTCCCAGGTTCAAGAGATTGTCCTGCCTCAGCCTCCCGAGTAGCTGGGATTACAGGCACCCACCACCACAGCTGGGTAATTTTTTGTATTTTCAGTAGAGATGGGGTTTCACTATGTTGGCCAGGCTGGTCTCAAACTCCTGACCTTGTTATCCACCCGCCTTGGCTTCCCAAAGTGCTGGGCTTACAGGCATGAGCTACTGCACCCAGCCAAGATGGTAATAAGTATATTTCATCACAACTTATAAAAGGGAAGTATCTATGAGAAGTACCACTGCGGCGACTACCAAAGTGCACCCCACTAATTTAAGTGTTTTTTATTCTTTTTTTACTTTTAAAACAATAAACAATTTTAAAACAAAGGTCAATTTTAAAAGATACTATTGAAATTCAATAAAACCACTTCATATATCAATTAAAATCTGCACTTTCCCACTGTTTTACATGCTAAATATAAATAAATGTGGTCACATACGGGATTACAGAAATGAAATTAATTCTGTTTCTTTGTCTTTAAAATCATTATACAGGCCAGGAGTGGTGGCTCTTGCCTCTAATCCCAGCACTTTGGAAGGCCGAGGCAGGAGGACTGCTTGAGCCCAGGAGTTCGAGTCCAGCCTGGGCAACAAAGAGAGACCCTGTCTCTACAAAAAATAAAAAAAATAGCCAGGCATGGTAATACACACCTGTAGTCTCAGCTCCTTAGAGGCTGAAGTGGGAGGATCGCTTGAGCCTAGGAGGTCGAGGCTGCAGTGAGCGGTGATCATGCCACTGCACTCCAGCCTGGGTGACAGAGTGAGATCCTCTCTCAAACAATTAAAAATTAAAAATTAACAAAAACATAATTTAAAAAGGAAAAATCATTATACTATCATTTTTTATTTTGAATCTTTAAACACAAGAATATATATCGGGGGTTGGAGCCACAGACTGCCCTGGACTATAACTCAAACAATTCCAAACAGCTACAATTTTACTTTTTTTTTTTTTTTTTTTTTGAGCTCAGATTTCGCTCTGTCGTCCAGGCTGGAGTACAGGGGTGTAGTCTCGGCTCACTGCAACCTCCACCTCCGGGTTCAAGCAATTCTCCTGCCTCAGCCTCCCGAGGAGCTGGAATTACAGACCCATGCCACTATGCCTGGCTAATTTTCGTGTTTTTAGTAGACATGGGTTTTCACCATCTTGGCCAGGCTGGTCTTGAACTCCTAACCTCGTTATCCACCCGCCTCAGCCTCCCAAAGTACTGGGATTACAAGTGTGAGCCACCACACCCGGCCTTTTTTTTGAGACGGAGTCTCTTGTCTCGCTCTGTCACCCAGGCTGGAGTGCAGTGGCACGATCTCAGCTCACTGCAACCTCCGCCTCCCAGGTTCCAGCGATTCTCCTGCCTCAGCCTCCCAGGTAGCTGGGATTACAGGTGCCCACCACCACTCCCGGCTAATTTTGTATTTTTAATAGAGACAGAGTTTCACCATGTCACCTGCCTCAGCCTCCCAAAGTGCTGGGATTACAGGTGTGAGCCACCCTGCCCAGCTAATTTTACTCTCGAAATGAATGCTTCTCTGCTTTCATTTCAGAAAGCAGTTGCGGGGAGTTGGGGAGGAGATAACTGTATGACTGGAAGTTCTCACAATTAGTTTCCACACAAAACACAATGTTTATTAAAGGGTAAGTAGAAAAAAATAATGATTTGAAGCATACATATATATTATTAAAACTTATCAGCCAGGCATGGTGACTTACACCTGTAATCCCAGCACTTTGGGAGGCCTAGGCGGAAGGATCACCTGAAGTCAGGAGTTCAAGACCAGACTGGCCAACACAGTGAGACTGCATCTCTACTAAAAATACAAAAATTAGCCAGGCATGGTGGTGTGTGCCTGTAGTCCCAGCTACTCGGGAGGCTAAAACAGGAGTATTGCTTGAACCCGGGAGGTGGAGTTTGCAGTGAGCTGAGATCGTGCCACTACACTCCAGCCTGGGTGATACAGTGAGACTCAGTCTCAAATATAAAACAAACAAACAAATAAAAACTTATCAGTAACTCCAGCAACTGTTTATATTAATAACTTAGACCAACAGAAGCTGGTAAAATACTTTCCTGGGGAGAGTATTTCATCAGTGACACTGCTTAGAACTGCCAGCGCTTGATGATGATAAAAAGAATGCAGACCAAATTTTAGTCAGGGTTCTAATTGTTACGAAATTCTCTGCAGACACATCTCCGACTGCCTGTATGCTGCACAGAAGCCTCACTGCCTGTCCTTGGTCAGCTGCTGCCATCTTTGCAGAGCAAAGAGTACATGCAAAGACCCTGAGGTGGGAGTACGGAGAGCAAGGAAGGCAGGTGCCTGGGATGCAGCGAGAAAGCGGAAAGGAAGAGCTCAGGAGGAGGAGGGCATCCGGTTAGGATTCTGGCTTTCATTCTAGGTGATATGCAGGTCTAGCTAACTCCAATTCTCACAGTCCGATGAATAATTGTCCAACAACTAATAATTGTCCAATAACGATAATATGATTGGCGTGTTCCTGGGTGCATCCAAGTAGCTGGAGAGCCAGAGGACTCGCCCCTGGGAGATAAAGGTATCACTGATATAAGGGAGGCATTTGCCAGATGAGACTGAGAAAATGCTTCCTCCAAGATCCAGGCTCTCTGAAGAACTATCTTATCTGTGAAAATCCTCAGCACTACAAGGTGCCCTTCAAGCAAGGATTTTTAGAGGGAGGTTATCACTTTGTAAATAGCTGTGAAGATTTATCTGCAGAGGAAAAGGTAACCAGGTTAGTTTCTTCCCATCTCCCCAAGCAATGCCTCTCTTCTGGGACAGGAAATGAGGGAAGGCTTTGAAATAGGGGAAAGGAAGCTACTCCCAAACTCAAGGCTGCAAATGCGGTCCAGCCCAGCATCAGGAAACCTCCGGAGGCTGTCACAGGGAAGAACTGCTTTTCCTTTCAAGTAGACAACCAGGGCAAACCAGATTCTGGGCCCTACTACTGTTTTCTTCCTTCCCAGAGGCACTGACAGTAGCAGAAATGAAGAGGACAGAGCCCCAGCTTCCCAAGGGCACTCCAGCTGCACCAGAAAAGCACCCCCGCCACCCCACTCCACTGTCCTGCTGGACCTCTGACCACACCGTGGGGCCCCCACAGCAAAAGCAGCCAGAGAAAAACAGAGTGCTTCCAGAGCTTCTCCAAGCTTTCCGGGGTTCTATCCTGCAAAAGCCTCACCCAACTGGCTGGGCACCTGAGTTGCAGACAGTGCAGGGAGGTGAGGAAAAAAAGACATTCTCGGAATGGTAAGTAGGACTCCAGGCCAATTAATATGAACTTTTTTTTTTTTTAAGAGACAAGAAGCCAGGCGCGGTGGCTCACACCTGTAATCCTAGCACTGTGGGAGGCTGAGGCAGGCGGATTGCCTGAGCTTAGGAGTTCGAGACCACCCTGGGCAACATGGTGAAATCCTGTCTCTATTAAAATACAAAAATTACCCGGGCATGGTGATGGGTGTCTGCAATCCCAGCTACTGGGGAGGCTGGGACAGGAGAATCACTTGAACCTAGGAAGTGGAGGTTGTAGTGAGCCAAAATAGTGCCACTGCACTCCAGCATGGACAACAGAGCAAGATACTGTCTCAAAAAAAAAAAAAAAGAGAGAGAGAGAGAGAGAGAGACAAGGTCTCACTGTCTTGCCCAGGCTGGTCTTCAACGCCTGGGCTCAAGCGATCCTCCTGCCTCAGTATAGCTTGGACAATAGGCATGAGCCTCTGTGCCCAGCATTAATATGAATGTTAAAAAATACATAACTTTTTCTGTGTGTGTAGGGGGAATCCAAGCTATTCCTGTCAGCATGATATCATTTGAATAGCAGACCAGCCTGTTATCTATGGTCAAGATCACTGTACACTGACTTATTGCGCAGAGCCAGAAAATGATACACCCTAGGGCAATGGGCAGTCAGGTGCAAAGCCTGACCCTTGAGGCTCCCTAAATCAAGGTCTGCCACAGGCCTTCAGGGCTTGCTGAAATTATGTGCCTCCTTTTTTTTTTTTTCTTTTTGAGACGAGTCTCGCTCTGTTGCCCAGGCTGGAGTGCAGTGGCACGATCTCAGCTCACTGCGAGCTCTGCCTCTCGGGTTCACGCCATTCTCCTGCCTCAGCCTCCCGAGTAGCTGGGATTACAGGCGCCCATCACCACGCGCAGCTAATTTTTCGTATTTTTAGCAGAGATGGCGTTTCACCACGTTAGCCAGGATGGTCTCGATCTCCTGACCTCATGATCCGCCCGCCTCGGCCTCCCAAAATGCTGGGATTACAGGCGTGAGCCACCGTGCCCGGCCTGATACGCCGCTTTCTCCTGACCCTGAAGATGTCCCTTACTTCTTTTGAAGGTGAACAATGCATCTACATTTTGTATCATATTTTGTGTCTGGAGTGGAAGGACTCCTCTTCCCCTCTGTCCTGGCTGAAGACAATCTCCCTTGGGTAACCAACCTCTGAGGTGGCCCCAATGACTCATATTTCCTGGTGTTCACGCTTCTGTGTTGTCCTCGCTCACACTGAAGAGGGTCAGTCTGTGTAACCAATAGGATGCGGAGAGGCCCACACGGTGAGGACAGGGGCCTCCCACTGGCAGCCTGACTGCACCCTCATGGGCATGGCTCCTCCAGCCCCATCAAGCCTGCAGGTAGCTGCAGCCCCCAGTGAAATCTTCCTTTTTATTTTTATTTTATTTTTATTTTTTATTTTTTTTATTTATCTTTTTTTTTTTTTGAGACGGAGTCTTGCTCAGTCGCCCAGGCTGGAGTGCGGTGGCGCGATCTCAGCTCACTGCAAGCTCCGCCTCCTGAGTTCACGCCATTCTCCTGCCTCAGCCTCCA
>NW_012103876.1:335558-345091 GCF_000951045.1 Mandrillus leucophaeus
GCTATTTTTATTTTTGAGATGGAGTTTCCGCTCTGTCGCCCAGGCTGTAGTGCAGTGATGCAATCTCGGCTCACTGCAACCTCTGTTTCCTGGGTTCGTGCAATTCTTCTGCCTCAGCCTCCCGAGTAGCTGGGATTATAGGTACCTACCACCACGCCCAGGTAATTTTTGTATTTTTAGTAGAGATGGGGTTTCACCATATTGGCTAGGCTGGTTTCAAACTCCTGCCCTCAAGTGATCCACCTGCCTTGGCTTCCCAAAGTGCTGGAATTACAGGTGTGAGCCACCGCACCCAACCTTCGATCGACATCTTGCCCTCACCTTTCATGAGAGATCCTGAGTCAGATCCACCACCCAGCTAGGCCACTCCCAAATTCCCAGCCCGAAGAAACTATATGAAATAATAAATGCTTATTTTTGTTTTAAGCCACACTACATTTTGGTGTAATCTGTTACTTACACACCCCTTCTCTCCAATTAAGCATCCTTCAAGAAACCACCCCCTCACCTTTTTCCAGACCCCCCTGTCATGGGCACTCTGGGTGTGAGATCCTATGCGGGATCCCCATTTCCTGCAGAATGGGTATGGATTTCAAGCCCATTGGAGTTCATGTCCCTTGCAGACCATGAGAGCTCTTGTCTCCTGGCCTGACTGTAAGCCAAGAGGTATCAGTGGGACCAGGAAGTGAGCAGAGGGAGATCACCAGCAGATTTCTGTCTGCACTCTGCCCTAATCAGAATGACTTCCTGCCGGACCACGCATTTTCAGATGTGTAGGTGAGACCCTTCCTAATGTCCAGTGATGAAGACTAATTGTTCCTATTACTTTGGTTTGCCTATTTCAGTAGGAGCTCAGAAAAGGCTATGCGTCAGAAGCACAGATGTGTTGAGCCACTTCAGAACGGAAACTACTGAAACCCTCGGTTACATTATTACACCTATCAGAAAATTCACTCTGGGGCAGTGCATGGCAGGGCTGGAAGGTGTAAATGTCTGGAGACAGGGGGCCCTGAGATGGGGCTGTTATTGTCCAACACAGCGGTGACGACTTCACTATCATTTCCATGATAAGTCATTTTGTTAGCTGACCTTTTTCCTTTCTTTCTTTTTTTTTTTTGTAAATGGAGTCTTGCTCTTGTCGCCCAGGCTGGAGTGCAATAGCACGATTTCAGCTCACTACCACCTCCACCTCCTGGGTTCAAGCAATTCTCCTGCCTCGGCCTCCCAAAATGCTGGGATTACAGGCATGAGCCACCACTCACAGCCTTGTTAGCTGACTTCTGACGGGCAGGCTGCATTAGTTATCAGAGGCACAGAGAACCACACACCGCATTTCTATTTTTTGAGAGGGAGTCTCACTCTGTCGCCCAGCCTGGAGTGCAGTGGTGGGATCTTGGCGCACTGTAACCTCCGCCTCCTAGGTTCAAGCCATTCTCCTGCCTCAGCTTCCTGAGTAGCTGGGATTATAGGCATGAGCCACCGTGCCTGGCTGCACACCACATTTCAAGATGCCCTGGCCTTTAACTCTGTCTGTGTCAGGCTCTTGTTAGGGTGCTCTTGTTTTTGTACACCCTACTGTATGTGCCAGACACTCTGCTAACGTCTCCATTTATATCTCACAATGCCGTAAGACACTCTTTTTGTTTGTTTGTTTTTCAGACAGATTCTCACTCTGTTGCCCAGGCAGGAGTGCAGTGAAGAAATCTTGGCTCACTGCACCCTCTGCCTCCCAGGTTCAAGCCATTCTCCTGCCTCAGCCTCCCAGGTAGCTGGGATTACAGGTGCACGCCACCACGCCCAGCTAATTTTTGCATTTTTACTAGAGACAGGGTTTTACCATGTTGGCCAGGCTGGT
The DNA here is from genome assembly GCF_000951045.1 of Mandrillus leucophaeus. Lineage (NCBI taxonomy): Eukaryota > Metazoa > Chordata > Mammalia > Primates > Cercopithecidae > Mandrillus > Mandrillus leucophaeus. The sequence continues at coordinate 337,414 of NW_012103876.1, forward strand.
CTGGAGCTCCCGGCCTCAAGTGATCCACTCACCTCAGCCTCCTCAAGTGCTGGGATTATAGGCGTGAGGCATCCCACCTGGCCAAGACACTACTTTTACCCCTATTCTCTAAATGGTGAGACTGAGACCCAGAGAAACTGAGGACTTTCCTAGAGTCACGCAGCTAGCAAGCGGCAGAGCTTTTAACTTAACTGTCTGACTCCCAAGCCTTTCCACTACAATGTACAGCAGAGTGAGTCCACAGATGGTTTCAAAGAAGAAGGCACCCTTGACCTGGTCCTTCAAGGATCAGCACAAGTTTATCAGCCCTGGGAGGCGTAAGGGAGAGAATCCAGAGAGTTGAGCACATCAAAGTTGTAAGATGTGGCCAAAATCCAGGGTTCAAGGTGGAGAGTGATGGGGAAAGATGCTGCTGTCAAAGTCCAGAAGGAAATACCAGGCCTGGGCTGAGCATGGTGGCTCATGCCCGTAATCCCAGCACTTTGGGAGGCCAAAGGCAGGCGGATCACTGGAGGTCAGGAGTTTGAGACCAGCCTGGCAAACATGGCAAAACTCCATCTCTGTTAAAAATATAAAAATTAACCGGGTATGGTGGCACATGCCTGTAGTCCCAGCTACTCAGGAGGCTGAGGCAGGAGAATCGCTTGAACCCAGAAGGCGGAGGTTGCAGTGAGCCAAGATCCCACCATTGCACTCCAGCCTGGGCGACAGAGCGAGACTCTGACTTTAAAAAAAAAAAAAAAAGGCTGGGCCCGGTGGCTCACGCCTATAATCCCAGCATTCTGGGAGGCCGAGGCGGGCAGATCACGAGGTCAGGAGATTGAGACCAGCCTGGCTAACAAGGTGAAACCCTGTATCTACTAAAAATACAAAAAAAATTAGCCGGGCGTGGTGGCGGCGCCTGTAGTCCCAGCTACTCGGGAGGCTGAGGCAGGAGAATGGCGTGAACCTGGGAGGCAGAGCTTGCAGTGGGCCGAGACAGGGCCACTGCACTCCAGCCTGGGCGACAGAGCGAGATTCTGTCTCAACAAAAAATTTCTGGATTTGGTTTCAAAAGGACTTAGGGAAAAGAAGTTTCAGACATAGCTGAAAAGTTCCAAGAAACATCAAGAGCAAGAGGAGGGGGAGGAAGGATTAGGGGAGATGTCTATTCCTCGCTGTTTCCAGGTGGTAGGCCCCACAGGCCTGCTACTTCTGCACCGAGGGGAGAGAATGCGTCCTCTGATCCGTGAGTCTGGAGAGTCAGGCGCATGCTCTGCTCTGTTCTGCCCTTCTTCCTCTTGGGATCTCCCTGCTTGCAAGGGGTCCACACCCACTGCCCCCACAGGGAATCTGAGAGGAAGGCCTACCCCGTCCAGGACTGCCATGACTCAGGGGTCTGGGAGGGTGTCTGCCTAACTTAGGCGCTCGGTCATCGGCCCACACCGAACAACATACTCTGACCTGGGGCATGACTAAGTTGGTAATAAGGTGAACATTGAGACTCCATCTGCCTTTCCTTTGCTTCATTTCCCAGTGTGTTTAGAACGCTGGTCAGGGAGACACAGCCATTTCTTGAGGGTCTTCCAGAGACCCCAAAACAGAGGTTGCTGGAGTCTAGAGAAAAGGAAGGAAGGAAGTGAAGAAGAGAATGGAGGGAAGAGCATCTGAGGGGCCCAAAGAGGGGCACAAAATCCAAGAGCAGAGAGAACTTATCCCAGGAAGCAGCAACGGTCAGCATGGAAATGGCTACGAGGTGTGTCCAGGAGAAGACCTTAGATAGCCTCACCCAGATTCCCACAGGCAAGAATGGCTGGAGGAGGAAAGCCAGCTGTGGGGAAGAATGAGCCAGGTCTCAGCACCAACCAGTGGGGACCCATGACCTCTCCATGAACTCCTGTGGGGACAGATGACACTAAGAACTAGATCCCCCCAACACGCACACACTTACCCCCGACACGCACACACTCATAAGGCCCTGAGCCCTTATGCATAGCCCCAGAGAACCCTAAGTTAGCGGAGATTAAATTTCTGTCACTCCAGCAGAGTGCAAAGTAGAAAGTAGGTGGAGTTACAGAAAACTTTATATTTCTTGCACACTTGGGTTTATGAACAGAGATTCATCCTAGCCGGAGTAAATATTTTGGAAGCAGAATCAACAAGACTCAGAGGTCAGATGATGATGGAGTGGTGAGCAAGAGGAAGTCTCTCCTCCCTTATTTGGGAGGTTTGTTTCCCAAACACCCCAGGCAAATCCAGCTTCCTCGACACTGTCCGGGATGTTTTATTGCTTCCCCTGGTGGTGTTCCCTCATAGGGCCTCTAGTATAGGTTTCATTGTTCTTGCCCAGTTAAGTAATGATCAGGAGTAATTACCATTTACCTTAATGATGCAATGTACTTTACTAGCAATTTACTATATACTTCGTAGAAAAACATTATCTGTTAAAAAATATACCATTAAAACTTTCAATAATAGTTACTATAACGTTTAGGCCTGTAGGGCTTGGAAAAGATCAAGGCAAAGTCCAGCATGCTTCACCTCCCCAGAGGGCCTTATCAGGATTTCCCTATTTCCTTCTTCTTCTGTGCCCCAGCTCCATCACCCTTGAGGAAGGTCCAGTCTCATCCTGGGATTCAAGATCGCCAACACCCGACCCCATCCCTCACCCTCTGCAATCATATTTCCTCTCCTCTAAACTCCTTCTCCCTCTCCATAGAGGTGGGGAAAGTCCACCTCAGGCCTTCCTGCCCAAAGGTACAAGCCCATTCTCAACGTTAGAAGGAGGAGGACTGAGGAAGAGGGGATCAGATCTGGTTTCTTCCCTCAAAAAGTGCTAAGAAATCCCTCTGACTGAGGTCCAACTCCAGAACTCAAGGAGAGGAAGGGGCTTGGATCTGCTTTCCTCTGGGATGAGGGGGATTGGGCAGATGGTGCTCAGTGACTTCCCTGGAGCTGGATGAAGCACACACCTGTGAGGCTCATCAGCACCGAACATTACCTGTGCAGATGGAAAACAATGCTGAGATGGTAATCTAGTTCGCATTGCCCTTGCAATTTCCCCTTCCTTCCTCTCCACGCAAGCAACTAGGGATTCCGTGCCTGTTGCCTTGGGAGGGGAGACTAAGTCACAGGGTGGAAAGGAGGAGGCCTTGCAAACCATCCTGGATGTGGGGTTCCAAAAGCCCAAGCGCTTAGTGGCTTTCAAAACTTTAACTTGCACTGGCGCAGTAGCTCACACCTGTAATCCCAGCACTTTGGGAGGCCAAGGTGGGTGGATCATGTGAGGTCAGGAGGTCAAGACCAGCCTGGCAAACATTTTTTCTGCCTTGGCTTCCCAAAGTGCTGAGATTACAGGCGTGAGCCACTGCACCCATCCTTTATTTATTTCTTACAGATACAGGGTCTTGCTTTATCATCCAGACTGGACTGTAGTGGCAGTGATCACAGCTCACTACAGCTTTGAATTCCTGGCCTCAAGCAAGCCTCCCAGCGTAGCCTCCTAAGTAGCTGGGACTACAGGCATATACCACCTGCCAGCTTTTTTTTTCTTTCTTTCTTTTTTGGAGAGACAGGGTCTTGCTTTGTTGCCCAGGCTGGTCTCAAACTCCTGGCTTTAAGTGGTCCTCCCACAGTGTTGGCAATACAGGCATGAGCCACTGCGTGTTAAATATATTTTCTTCCAGTTCTCAGAGCAGCATAATAAGCTAATTTAATGCATGAGAAATGTTTGTCATGACCGCAAATCAGCACTGAATGGATACAAAATGTGATACTTCCGTACAACGGAATACTACTCAGCAGTATAAAGGAATGAGCTATCTAAACACGCTACGGTGTGGGTGAATCAAAATAATTATACTGCAGGAAAGATGCCTGGCAAGGCAGAATACATACTGTATGAAAATGCAAAATATTCTGTAGAAACAGAAAGCAGATCAGTGCTGCCTGGGGAGAGAGGAAAAAGTAGGAGGGAAGGATTATCCTCTGGGGGAACCATGCGGTGGAATTCTCTCCCGATGGCGTGTGAGTAAAAGTGATGTATATTCATTTCTGGGTACAGCTCATAGAAATGTCCCATGCGTAGGAGGCTGAGGCAGGAGAACGGCGTGAACCCAAGAGGCAGAGCTTGCAGTGAGCCAAGATCAAGCCACTGCACTCCAGCCTGGGTGACACAGTAAGACTCCGTCTCAAAAAAAAGAAAGAAAGAAAAGAAAGAAAAGAAAGGAAAGAAAGGAAAGGAAGGAAGGAAGGAAGAAAGGAAGAAAGGAAGAAAGGAAGAAAGGAAGAAAGAAAGAAAGAAAGAGAAAGAAAGAAAGGAAGAAAGCAAGCAGGGAGGGAGGGAGGGAAGGAAGGAAGGAAGGAAGGAAGGAAGGAAGGAAGAAAGAAAGAAATGTCCCAGGCAACCCTCACTCTATCACCTTTCCTATCCTCTAGATGAATGAAGAGGACTTTGAGAGCCCAGGTGAAGGCAGAACCACAGGATCAAAGGAGACTGGATCCCTGAGTGACTGCAAAGTCCTCTTCAATAGGCATTGGCCTGCGACACGAATAAGACAAGATCTAAGGTGTTAAAACTCTTGCTATGTGAGGTTGGTTTGTTACAGCAGCTAACCAGCCCTATTACATAGTCCAAAGTAATCACCCTGCTAGAAGAGAGCTGGGTGTGCCCCTCAGAGTAAGGTTCCACACAGGGGCTCTGGCTGGTTCCTGCAAGTTAGACTCAACTCTGAGAGTAGATAGGTCAGCCAGCCTTGGGGAGGAGACAGTCCAAATTGCTGGGCCAGTTTTCTCATGGAGCCATTGAATAAGTTCTTAAATAGTTGGGAAGAGACAATCTGACAGCCACGGAAACGGCCATACTGCCCATTGGGCTTTTAAGAGGTTCTTTTGATGAACGTTCATCTGGGACACAAATAGCCTTATGTTCTTAAGCCATTCTGGGCAATCTTTCCACATCTGTCATCCTCAAAACTTCCTGTCACTAAGGCTGCAAGCTTTTTTTTCTCCCAAGTCCCTCAACAACAGAGTAAATCATGATCCAATGGCCAGGAATTGATGTGTCTTTATTTCAAGGTCTTTGCATGGATTTCCCTTTTCTATGCCCTTGGGCCCTGTCTGAGGAAGGCTAGAACACGCTAGCAATTTGCTTCTGGCTGGAGCCAGCACACCACACAGAGCCATCTGCAAACTGGGCTTTGGATTTTTCTTCCTTAGTCAACTCATCATTAAACTGTTCATGAAACCATTGATCCAGGTTGAGGGATGGAATGGAGAAGAGTGTGGCACCAGAGGAATGTAAGTAACTTGCTCTGGCAACCTACTTGTGCTTTAGGACTTGCATGGACCCAACCCACACATGTCACTTCCTCTTCATGACAGGGTGTTGCTGAGCACCCCTGATTTTATGGCTGAGTAGATCAGATAACACTCAGTTCAGGTCACGTAGTCACGTGGTATGCCAGGATCAGGCATCCAATTTCACCGGACCCCTGAAGCAAGCCAGGAGCTATTTCTAAAATGGAGTATAACTATTTGCTGAAAGAAAGCGTAACTTTGCTGCAAAATCCAATGTCTAAGTATTAAGGCCAAAGCCAGAACTATTTACTCTGCAGCCTGGTCCAGTAGGAAAACTTTCTCTTTTTGTATGATCCTGCCTTAAAGTTGGCAGCTTTCAAGTGACCCAGTAACTGGTCAAAATAATGTACCTAAATACATCTATGTTTCCCACCAAGTCTAAAGAAGCCCAAGCCCAAGTACTGAATCTCTTCCTTAGCAGGGAGTGTGATCTACTCTTTTCCTTCACTTTATAGGAAATATCTTGACATATCCCAGACTCCTAGATGGCTTACTGACAGGCCCCTATATATTTGTGAGATTTATTATCCATCCTCTGGCACACACATCATGCTTTACCAAATCATCCAGGATATCTGTTATTCCCTTTTCTTAAGGTCCATCAAGATGATGTCATCAGTGCCTTGGTAGATTAGCCTGATATCCATTAGAATGGAGATTTAGTTAAAAAAAAAAAAAAAAAAAAAATCCCTGTAAACTGGCAGGGTGCAGTGGCTCACGCCTGTAATCCTGGCACTTTGGGAGGCTGAGGCAGGCGGATCACCCAAGGTCAAGAATTCGAGACCAGCCAGGGCAACATGGCAAAACCCTTTCTCTACTAAACATACAAAAAATTAGGGGGCGTGGTAGCATGCGCCTCAAATCCCAGCTACTCTCGAGGCTGAGGCACAAGAATCCCTTGAACCCAGGAGGCAGAGGTTGCAGTGACCTGAGATTGCACCACTGCACTCCAGCCTGGGAGATAGAGTGAGGCTCTGTCATTAAAAAAAAAAAAAAAATCCCTGTAAACTAAGTGGCTGGGTCCAGAGAGTGACATACCCTGAAGCCAGACAGTGAGGGTTTACTGCTGCCTCTGCCAGATCAATGCAAGGGAATCCTTGTGTTTGGTACAGAAGAATAACCATTGACCAGACCTCTTGCTGCCTATTAGAGGCCAACAAATGTGCTGATCTCTCCCAAGAAGGATCACATCTGGAAGAGCGCCTGAAGTTGGTGTTCTTACCAGAATAAGTAAGTTTATCATAATGCTCTGTTGTTCTTCAAGGCCATCTCTCTCCTATTCTGGACAAACTGAAGAGGTAATGGTGATGTGATGGGACTCACTCTACATCTTTCAAATCTTTGAGAGTGGTATTAATCCCTGGGTAAGATAAGGTACTATTTTTGATTTATTTTCTTGGTAGTTAAGGAGAGCTCTAGGGCCTTCCATGTAGCTCTTCCTTTCAAAATAGCCCTTGCCCCATGGGTTAGGAAGCCAATGTCAGGATTCTGCCCTTCTTGATACCAATAGCAACTCTCCATATAACCACAGTTTCAGAGTACATAGCCCAGGCATGAGACAGACTTCACTCACAACTTTTTTTTAAATCTGTGCCATGTGCATGTATTACACAGTATATTCACAAAAATAAAAGAGGGGGGAAATCCCATTTTTAACAATTAAATACATAATTATTAAGTTTTAAAAATTCTCCTTTGTGTACCATTCCAAAATCCTCTCCTGCATATACTATTTTTTTGGAAACACCTAGTCGTCTCATCGTTATCACACCGGTTGTAACTATGTACCGACGTGTCTACCTTCTCCATCAGACTCTAGAACAAGGAGTCGGATCTGAGTCCCATGCCCCAAGCACAGAACGCTGGACTCCCAGTAGACCGTATGTTGCAAATAAAGACCGTCCCTTTCAACTCAGGCCATCCACGAGCCCAGCAGTTCCAACAAAATGATGTACAGCAGCCTTTTGCAAGCCTTTATGTTGCCTCAGTATTTCTCCCCTGCAAAATGGGAATGATCCGTATCTGCCTTGCTGTGCTGTTGGAAGGAGTCAGACGACGGGTGTGAAAGTATTATTGTAACACTATAGAAATTAATTCACTCATCCATTTAACAGGCAATTATTAAGTGCTAGGGTGCTGCACCGCGATTACCACCGCGTTACACGCGTTCCTCCAGCAGGTAGCATCCTTCCCGTCCCGCGTAGGGGGGAAGGGCGTCTCCCCACCAGGCTTTTCTCCCACAGAACTCCGGGTGGTGACCTTATTCAAAATGGCGCAGGCGGCCTCGGGGGCTAGTGCGGCGGCGCGGACTCCGCGTGCCCTCTGACCTGCTGGCAGCAGG
>NW_012103876.1:345616-354217 GCF_000951045.1 Mandrillus leucophaeus
CCTTCCCCCGGGTCCGGCGCCGAAGCTTTCTCCCCCGGGGCGGGCATGGAGGCTGGACCCCTCTCCCCAAAGCCGAGGCTCGGTCCGCGCTCCTGCGACTAGGCTGAAGCTGCTCCCCTCTCCCCGCCGCCTTCGGCCTGGAGCAGAGACTAACGTCCGGCCGTACACCCACACTGGGACTGGGCTGTGATCCCGAGGCCGCAGCTCCTCTCTCGGCCCGCCACCTCCCCCTGGGCCCACCTGCTCCCTCAGCCACAGGCCATCTCGGGGCTCTGGGACTGGACGGCTGCAGCCTCTTCCCTCTCCCCTCGGGAACGGCTCCACTCCGTCCCCTGCACCGCCTGCAGCCGCGGCCCCTCAGCAGCTGTGTCTCCTGGCACCTCCTCGCCATACCCAGCAGAGCAGTCGGAGCAGACAGCCAGGCTGGCCGGAAGAGTTTTTGGTGGGGTTTCTGCACTGGGGTGGAAACCCAGCAGAACCTGCCCTTTCTCCCTTCCCCTGCCCCGCAAGGCGGCCCACCCCGACCCTGAGATCCCGGGTTTGGAGACTCCTGCTGAGAGTGAACAGTAGGAGGATTCTCCAAAGCTTCCAGCTTGCCACCTGGAAGAAGGTCACTTTCTTTTGAGCAAAGGAGATAATGGGGGGTACCCTGCCAATGTTCACTGAGAGGCGGGGGTGACATGGGCCACGGTTGCTCTGGGAGGGTTGTGGCACTCGGGGCTGGGTGGCTCTCCCTAAGCTTGCTCTGACAAAAGAGTTTTGAGTTGGTCTTTTGGCTGAGCCTGCCCAGGAAGGCAGGCTCCTGCAGGAGTCTTGGAGGGTCGGATGCGGCGCCGGATGAGGATGAGGCGTGGCGGAAGATGCGTTTGGCTCTGCAGACACTGCATCGGGCAGCAGGGGACTCTGGGAGGCTGGTGCAGCCAGAAGGCATGGCTCTTGACAGCCTTCTAGTAGAATCTCTGGAATTGTGCATGTGAGTGGGGTTGCCATTTGGGGTACCTTCCTACAAAGCCTCCCCTGACCTCCCCAGTTGCGTCAGGTGCCCTCTCTGTGCCCACAGCCCTCTGTGCCTCCCTCTGGTAGCACTCCCCTTTCTGTGATGAAATGTTCTGTTGATATGTCTGTTGCCTGCCCTGGACTGTGAACTCCGCAGGGACACAGGCCATGCCATCTATCTCTAATCCTCCACGCCTGGCCCAGGGCCTTGCTAACACAGAGTAAAAATAACTAGGTGAATGAGAGAGAAAATGAATCAGTCCAGAACCCGTGCTTATTGTAACCCAGTTTTCATGCTGATTTCCTTGTGTCTCAGATCACAATAAGGTTTTTAATTAATGAAAATGTCACCACTTATTGAGTGTCAGAAGCTCCACCTTCATCCCTATCCCCATCTCCTATCCTAGGCTGACACTGCTTCCATAGGAGACTCCCCAGGTGGGACCCCCGACCCCTACTGGGTCTAGCTGCCAACCCTGAGGCTGCTTCCCCCACCAGCCTACTCTGGGACCCCCCTGGGAGTGCTGTTACCCAAAAAGGGAGAGTGGGAGAAGGGAGAGCCGGGAAGCTGTTGTCTTCTCTTCTTCTCATTCAGCAGACCATAGAATACTTTAGGGTCTCTGCCACATAGAGATGCCAGAAAGCTTGGATGATGGCTCAACCATTCAGTTTTTATTGAGGATATAACTTTGCCAAGAGCTCTAAGCTTCATCAATTGCTTTGACATCTAGTTTCCTACCATGTTCTTATCTACTCCACTGCTTGACCTACTGATTCATTTATTTGTGCCGGGCACTTTACATACCTTACTTATAATCTTCCCCCCTCCACTGTATTTCTCCACAGCATTTAGCACACATATGATGAATTGACCGTTGATTTGATTATCTGTTTTTATTTGTGAACTCTGTGAGTTCAGGAGCCATGTCAGTCACCATTGTACCCCTGTGCCTGGTGGTTAACAAATGTTGATCAACAAACTAGAGGATATAAATATTATTACCCCATTTTTCAGATGAAGAAACAGAAACTCAGAGCAACTAAACATTTGCCCAAATGACTCCAGCTATAGGTGTTAGACAAAAGAAAAGAAAAGGACTCTTAGGTAGTTTGGGGGATTTTTAACAAGTCTTTTTTTTTTTTTTAAACTACAGCCCCAAAGAAGGGAAACAAACTGGTAAATTCGGTTCTGATTATGCCCCACTTTGACCGGGGGTGCTGTCTGGAAGCAGGCTTTTGTGCCCTGGTGCAAAGCACCTAGTAGAAAGGTAGGGTTCAGTCATTGCTCTGCCTGCAAGCGTGTCTTTGTTGAGGTTCTCTGGCTCTCACTGCCACTCATAGCCCTGTCTTACATATACAGAGTGGGTAAGGAAGATGAAACTCAGTGTCATACACCAAACTGAATCCCAAGGTGGCAAATAAGACCACTCCCAGTCCACAGGCTTGTTGGAATGCCCCAGCTCACACATTGTTTTGTTTCTGTTTGTATTTTCATTTGAGACCATATTTTAAAGATCAAAAGGTTTCTCACACATTTGGATTTGGGGCTCTTTTTAAACTAAAGATATGGTGATGCTGGGTCCACTTTTCCACAAGGCAGTAATCAGTAGTCTCTGAGTAGCATTTGGCCCTTTTAGACAACGTGTGCTCCTTAGGCCTCTTCTGGTTCTTCCCAGGCCCCTTCACTCATTTGCATAACCTGTACACATTTAAAGCAGGACCTTGAGTTTAACTGGGATCCCAAACGGCTTAACTCTCAATTGTTTCAGGCCACTAAACCACATTGATCTGTTTCCTAACAACCCAAATCCTTGTTTACAGCACAAGAAGGCTGAAACAGTTACTACCTTATTAGCAAAGGAAAAAACAAACAAACAAGGAACAACTGAAAAAGCAATTGTGGGAGGCAGTGGGGAGTGGTGTTTAGAGACTTGGATTGAATTCCCAGCTTAGCCTCCTAGCTTTGTGACTCCGCAAGTTGCTTCTCTCTGACCCCATCAGGAACTTCACAAGAGGCCTTGGTGGCTCACGCCTGTAATCCCAGCACTTTGGGAGGCTGAGGCAGGAGGATCCCTTGAGGCCAGAAGTTTGAGACCAGCCTTGGTAACATAGTGAGCTCTCTGGTTCTACAAAAACAATGAAACCAGAACTTAGCTGGGCATGGGTGCATACCTATAATCTCAGCTACTTGGGATGCTGAGGCGGGAGGATTGCTTGAACCCAGAAGTTCAAGTTACCCAGGACTTCAAGTGCACGCCACTGCACACCAGCCTGGGGGACAGAGGGAAACCCCATCTCCTTCTTCTTAAAAAAAAAATAAATAAATAATAGTTCACAAGAGAAGCAACCTATGTAGCAGCTAGTACATAGAGGCGCCTCACCTAAGAGAGGTGGCAGAAGCTGTGCCAGGTGGCCATACAAAGCCTGAGTGTTCTGGCCTATTAGTTCTGCAAGCTGTCTTTCGTCTCTCTTGGACCACTCAGTTTGTAATCCAGGTACACTCAGTAAGCCCCCAGGAGACTTGCTAGGATGTAAACCAGCAGTTGGTGAGGAGAGGTGAGCTCATCCTACCCTTGTCCACCTCTTGTTCCCCTCCACATCGTCCTCTGGGCCTTTGCCCAGTCTAGTTTAAAGGGACTCTAGAGATCCGATTCTCCCACTGCTCCCTCAAGAAATTGATTAGTCAGTATCTTATAGTAGATGATTAGTCAGTATCTTTAATAAAACCATCTCATTATGTTTAGTTCACTCAGCAGATATCAAAACAACCTCTGTGCCAGGACCTTTATTTGGGGTGCACAGATGGATAAGACAGTTCCTATCTTTGGGGACCTCCCCTTTAGAATCACTGCCTGCCCAGCCTGCACAACTTGCATTGTCAGTAGGAGGAAATGATACTGAGGGGATCCCTGCCACCTCTAGTTCTTCTTTGTAAGCCAGTAGAGACTCACTCAGTAAAAATGTCAAAAGACCTTTGAAAATGAAGACTTACCGACTTAGGATTTTATTTATTTATTTTTATTTAGAGATAGGATCTTGCTATGTTGCTCAGGCTATCCTCAAACTCCTGGACTCAAGTGATACTTCTCCTTAAGCCTCCCAAATAGCTGGGACTACATGTGCATGCCACTGCACCCAGCTGAGTTTTAAATTTTAATTTCTGATATCAGATAGATGATCCTAACACCTTTACTTACCTCATCTAGAAGTTTTTAGAGCAGGGTCTATGTTTTAATTTATTTGGGGGGTATATACTGTGTGTGGTCCTGTGGTCCTTATATACTCAATGCCTGGCTGTTAAACTAAATTCTAATAAGTGAGGATTCTACCACTTCGTTCTTATCTGCCCCCAAACTGGGCCAGGTTGGCAGTTATTCGTTCATTTAGGCCAGCCATTCGCATGCTGTGATGCCCAGTCTTATCTCACATGGCATTTATTGTGCAAATATTAACCGATCCCAGCTCTGTGCCAGGCCTGGGCTAGCTGCGCATGCAGAAGTGAATCAGACATAGTCCCTTCCCACAAGGGGCTCATAGTCTAGAGAACGTGTGTATAGTAATTGCAGTGATGCTAGGAGATATAGCATCGGCTTCTTCTGAATAAAGGTTCGAATCCTGGACACTTTTTTTTTGAGATGGAGTCTCACTCCGTCGCCCAGGCTGGAGCACAGTGGTGCGATCTTGGCTCACTGCAAGCTCCGCCTCCTGGGTTCACACCATTCTGCCTCAGCCTCCCGAGTAGCTGGGACTACAGGCGCCCGCCACCGCTCCCAGCTAATTTTTTGTATTTTTAGTAGAGACGGGGTTTCACTGTGGTCTCGATCTCCTGACCTTGTGATCCATCCGCCTCAGCTTCCCAAAGTGCTGAGGTTACAGGTGTGAGCCACCGTGCCCGGCCATCCTGGACCCTATTAAGTGGCCTTTGGAAGTGTTTCAGCCTCTTGGTTTGTTTTCTTATGTATAAAATGACAATCCAGGCCAGGCATGGTGGCTCACGCCTGTAATCCCAGCACTTTGGGAGGCTGAGGTGGGCGGATCATGAGGTCAGGAGATGGAGACCGTCCTGGCTAACACAGTGAAACCCCGTCTCTACTAACAATACAAAAAAATTAGCCGGTTGTGGTGGCGGGCACCTGTAGTCCCAGCTACTTGGGAGGCTGAGGCAGGAGAATAGCGTGAACCTGGGAGGTGGAGCTTGCACTGAGCCGAGATTGTGCCACTGCACTCCAACCTGGGCGACAGAGTGAGACTCCGTCTCAAAAGAAAAAACAAGACAATCCAGTTGTACAAGGTTAATGTTAGTGTCCAACAAGTGCTGTGCGCTTAACACGAGAGGCAGCTGGTGTCGGGGTTGCCCAAGACGTAACCTAGAGGAAGATGGGTCAGAGAATGCTTCTCAGAGCTAAGTCTTCAAGGTTCTCCAGAGAACAAGGTGGGAGAAAAGAGTCCAAACAAAGGAAGGAACTTGTACAAAGACCCAGGGCGAGCCCCACTCACTTGGAGAGTCGGGAGAGATCTGGCTGAAGGGGCTAGCAGGGTTCTTGAAAACCACACCAAGAGGTTTGGGCTTTATCCTGTAGGTGGTGAGGAATCAATGAAAGGTTTTAAGCAGGAAAGAGAACGTCATGGGCTTCAATACATTCTCTGATAGCATGTGAAGAAGTAATTCTCAGTGGGAGAGACAGCTGTGATTGCTTGATTCCACCTCCCTTGCCCCAACCTAATAATCATCAGATCCCCTGTGCTTTGCTGGACCCTATCCCAGACTTACAGAATCAGTCTCCAGGTCTGGATCCCAGGTGTCTATTGTTGAATTGTCCCCAAGTGACTCCGACATGTGGCTGGGTCTGGGAGCTGCTGAATCGAGGGTGCCAGGGGGATCTTTGAGAAGACCTAGGGTATTCAAACAATGAGCTTCCCAGGGAGGAGCTTTTCCATAAGCAAGAATAGAAACCACCTTAGTTCAAAACAGAACAAAAAACCTTCCCCCAGTTCTGATCTATTAATGATATTTGCCAACTGCTAATCTTCCATTGTGTATCCAAACACTTACCTGTGCCTACTCTGTGCTACAGGCTCTGCTGAATGACTGCAATACAGTGACTTGTGGGACACAGGCTCTGCCCTTGAAAAGCTCACAGTATTGTGGAAAGGACAGATTTCAACCAGTAGAATATATTTGATAAGCTCTATTCTAGAGATATGTTTTTAAACAAAAAAGTGTTAGGGTATCCCAGAGCAAAGCCAAGTTCATTCTTCCTGTGGACTTAAGAGGATGTGACACCCAGATCGAGCCTAAAAAAAAGGAGAAGAAAAAGGCAGAAGGAACAGCATATGTGAAGGTGTGACTACTTTATGTATTTGGTCCTTCTTGGCAGGATATGCAGAAACAGAGAAGGACTGAGGAGAGGCATGCTATGTCTTGGGAAGGGCCCTGTGTTTGTGCCTTCAGTTCTGTGCCTGTGAGCCTGCCTTCGTCCTTCAAACTCTGGGTGGCTCCCAGCACAGCAGCTGCATGGTTGCGCAGCCTGTGGGCCAACATGCTGCCGTCCATCTCCCCTTCATTCTCCACCAAAGGCCCTTAGCTCCCTTTATTATTTCCCGCTCCATTCTTAGCATGCTTAGCACAAGTGGTAGCTACAAGTAGATCTATCTACTGTGAAAAATGATGTAGGGAAACTAAGGCAGAAAGAAGGGGCTGGTGGAACTGCAAACACTGAAGGTTTTATTAGGAAGTTATAGCCAGAAAACAAGGAGCTGGGGGTTCAAAGAGGCCTTGAAGTCACTTGTCTAGTCCTTCTGTCCTTTGCTTCAAGAAATAAATTTGGTTTGGGCAAGTCTCACTTAGTAAGTTTCCCTGTCATTTCTTCCAGGGCAGAAGAGGAAAGAAACTAACGGGTATTGAGCACCTACTTTGTGCCAGGCCCAGGCCAGGTACTTTACATAATTTATTTCCTTCTGTCCTCACAACTCTGTAAAATATGGTTTTATTCCCATTTCATAAATGAGGAAATTGAGGCTCAAAGAAATTGAGTAATATTCCAAGATCATATTGAAAACGACAGTTGGGATTTGAACTCACAACTGTGTGTCTCATCCCCAAAGTTCATGCTCTTCCTCCTCCATGAGTAACGTGTGCTGGGGTTACAGTAGCAGAGTAGCAGTTTGACCTGAGGATTCAGGTAAATCTGCGGCTTTGGCCCTCCTTGTGGCTGATTGCACCCAGGAGGCAGTTCAGCAGATGAGCTAGCCTTGTGGGGATATTAAAACTGAGAAAGTTTTAGGGTTAAGGTCACTAGGATCAGAGAGACTCACTCCCAGCCGAGCTTGTACAACCAGAAAGGATTCTCCACTGACTAGTCTTACAGTGTGAAACAGCTATTCTACCTCCTGGAAGGGCCTGAGCCCACAGCCTGCATGGAAGTTTGGGTAACAGCTCCAGGGCACTGAGGTAGGGTTGTGTCAGCTCTCTTAAGAATTAACTGCAGCTCTGATTGTCAGCATTAGAATGGTCTGAGATTCTTCTCACTGATTGCCCTCTCATCAGTGGCTCAGAGTGACTTATAGCATGTTGGGAAATGCACTGGTTTGACTCTGTTTTACATTCTGCCTTTGTGTTGAAAAGCTGAGACATGAGCCAGGTGGGCTTTAAGCTTTCATTTGTTTATTCAGTGAATGCCTGCAATGTGCCAGGCCCAAGCCAAGTTAGGTTCCTGGGCATACTTAAATGACCAAGGTCCACACCCTGCCCCCAGAGAGCTTACATTCTACCAGGAATTTAGGAACAGACAGAATACATCTATGGCACATTTTGATGATGCTGTATTAAATAGAATCAGTTGTGCTTAGCTTGACCAGCAAAAGCTTCACTGACCTTTGACCAGAATCTTAGGGAATGAATAGGAATTGTCAAGGATAGGTGTTTCCCAGCACTTAGCACAATTGGCAGGAGATACGGAATTTGAGAATGTTGAATGAGGGAATGAATGGGTGAATGGAAGAGTGAGTGATGGTAACCATGACAGTGAGTTTTTCTAGGCTGAGGATTGATCATTTTCTCTGCTTCTGAAAGGGAATTTTAGCTGCTGGTGTTGTCCTCTGCCTGCCTTGGTGACAGAGAGGCTCTTGGAGTTGGGTGCCTCGAGAGTAGAGTGCTCCAGTGGGCCATTTCAAAATAGAATTTGGGATCTGTTGCAGGGCAGCTGGTTAGATACAGCATGTGTTTTGGGGAAATCCTGTACAAACATATACAAACCCTGGAGATGAAAAAGAATCCATGGGATGAATGAGGCCAAGTTGAGTGCTGGAAATTCAATCCAGCTTCAGAGTAGTCCTTGACAGCTGTCTGGTCTGGCAATGGGTTATTCCCAAATTGGGGATAGAAAGGCCAAGCTAGAAAACTGAGTCATGCCCCCAAAGAGCCTTTTCTTTTTTTTGAGACAGGCTCTCACTGTTACCCAGTTTGAAGTACAGTGGTGCAGTCTTGGCTCACTGCAACATCCGTCACTTGGGCTTGAGCAGTCCTCCAACCTCAGGAGACCCTTATGTATTCCTAAAAATGATTGAGGAACCCAAAGAGCCTTTTTTTTTTTTTTTTTTTTTTTT